>NC_091989.1:38120218-38204431 GCF_044704955.1 Pristiophorus japonicus | reverse complement strand
ATGAGAGGGGATCTCATAGAAATATATAAGATTCTGATGGGACTGGACAGGCTAGATGCAGCAAGAATGTTCCCGATGTTGGGGAAGTCCAGAACCAGGGGACACAGTCTTAGGATAAGGGGCAGGCCATTTAGGACTGAGATGAGGAGAAACTTCTTCTCTCAAAAAGTTGTTAACCTATGGAATTCCCTGCCGCAGAGAGTTGTTGATGCCAGTTCATTGGAAATATTCAAGAGGGAGTTAGATATGGCCCTTATGGCTAAAGGGATCAAGGGGTATGGAGAGAAAGCAGGAAAGGGGTACTGAGGTGAATGATCAGCCATGATCTTATTGAATGGTGGTGCAGGCTCTAAGGGGCGAATGGCCTGCTCCTGCACCTATTTTCTATGTTTTTATGTCGATGTTTCTACCATATTATGGTCACTCTTCCCAAAGGGACCTCGCACAACAAGATTGCTAATTAATCCTCATTACACAACACCCAGTCTAGGATGGCCAGCTCTCTCGTTGGTTCCTCGACGTATTGGTCTAGAAAACCATCTGTTATACACTCCAGGAAATCCTCCTCCACTGTATTGCTACCAGTTTGGTTTGCCCAATCTATATGCAGATTAAAGTAACCTATGATAACTGCTGTACCTTTATTGCACGCATCCCTAATTTCCTGTTTGATGCCATCTCCAACCTCTCTACTACTGTTTGGTGGTCTGTACACAACTCCCACTAGCGTTTTAGAAACACAGAAAATAGGTGCAGGAGTAGGCCATTTGGCCCTTCGAGCCTGCAGCACCATTCAATAAGATCATGGCTGATCATTCACCTCAGTACCCCTTTCCTGCTTTCTCTCCATACCCCTTGATCCCTTTAGCCGTAAGGGCCATATCTAACTCCCTCTTGAATATATCCAATGAACTGGCATCAACAAATCTCTGCGGTAGGGAATTCCACAGGTTAACAACTCTCTGAGTGACGAAGTTTCTCCTCATCTCAGTCCTAAATGGCTTACCCCTTATCCTTAGACTGTGTCCCCTGGTTCTGGACTTCCCCAACATCGGGAACATTCTTGCTGCATCTAACCTGTCCAGTCCCATCAGAATTTTATATGTTTCTATGAGATCCCCTCTCATCCTTCTAAACTTTTCTGCCCTTTGGTGTTCCACAGCTCTACCCATACAGATTCCACATCATCCAAGCTAATCTCCTTCCTTACTATTGCGTTAATCTCCTCTTTAACCAGCAATGCTACCTCACCTCCTTTTCCTTTCTGTCTATCCTTCCTGAATATTGAATAGCCCTGGATGTTGAGTTCCCAGCCTTGGTCACCCTGGAGCCATGCCTCCGTAATCCTAATTATATCATATCCGTTAACAACTATCTGCGCAGTTAATTCATCCACCTTATTACGAATGCTCCTCGCATTGAGACACAGAGTTTTCAGGCTTGTTTTTTTACACTCTTTGTCCTTTTAGAATTATGTTGTAATGTGGCCCTTTTTGATTTTTGCTTTTGATTTCTCTGCCCTCCGCTTTTCCTCATCTCCTTTCTACCTTTTGCTTCTGCCCCCATTTTACTTCCCTCTGTCTCCCTGCATAGATTCCCATCCCCGTATTAGTTTAAACCCTCCCCAACAGCACTAGCAAACACTCCCCCTAGGACATTGGTTCCGGTCCTGCCCAGGTGCAGATCATCCGGTTTGTACGGGACTGTCTCGGCTCCCCGCTGCTCTCGGCCCCAGGGGTGGGAGGAGGAGGGGGGGGAAAAAAAGAGAGAAAAAAAAAAGAGGGAAAGGGAGTTTTGGGGGGGGGGGGGGGGGAAGAAGAGATGTCAGGGAGGGAGAGGGTAGGGGGCTGAGCAGGCGAAGAGAGTCGGAGCCTCAGGTCCTGCTTCTTGGCACCACGTGGAGGGAATGATTCGGGCTGGAAAGGAGGTGGCAGAGCTTGACAGACACATGTCTGTCAAAAAAAGGGTCAGTACAAATAGTTACACTGAACATGAAAACGCCTTATTACTCCCAAATTCCAAAAGCACAGCCACTACAATAGAATAAATCTTGATGGAATGGGTTTGTGTCAAAATACAATCTGAAACTAGAGAATATTGATTAATTCATCTCACTTCACCCTCAGTTATTTACTGAACATGTAAAACACTGACCAAACTTGGCATGCCTCAAACTACATTGTCCTTTAACCACTCCAGAGCAGCAATTAGCAAACCAACTAAAACACTGAACTATATAGCCAAAATAATAGGATGTCAGAGGAAGTCATGTTCAAACTGTATATCATCATCATCATAGGCAGTCCCTCAAATCGAGGATGACTTGCTTCCACGTCAAAAAGTTCACAGGTGTTTCAATGAAGGACCTGAACTGCATCCTCAAGGGTGGAAGATGCCTGTGCATGGATTTTTTTTAACGTGTGGTGGCCGTTGCCCACCAGCCACCACATAGGCTTGACAGAGCTAGGTCTTGGTCCAGTGGCAAGGATTAACCAAGGCGATTGGAGAACTGCTCTGCTGCACGGACCTAGTGTGCACACATATCGCAGTGTGGGCTGGCCCGTGCTGCCCATTGCAGAGAACACTAGTCAAATTACACATCGATTACTTTGTCCAGTTCTGGTCACCAAAATACAAGATGCAAATTCAAGCACTGGACACAGTTCAGGGAAGATTCAGGAATTTGAGCCCTAGAGTCAGAATTCAGAATTGTAATGAAATATTTGAGAAACTTACAATTTTTCAGTTTTGAAAGGAGGAGCTGAGAACTGGTCTTTGAGATAGAAACATAGGAAATAGGTGCAGGAGTAGGCCATTCGACCCTTCGAGCCTGCAGTCAATAAGATCATGGTTGATCATTCACCTCAGTACCCCTTTCCTGCTTTCTCTCCATACCTCTTGATCCCTTTAGCCGTAAGGACCATATCTAACTCCCTCTCCATGAAAACCATCCGAGTAAAAATAAAGGTTTTCAGATGTACAGGGCTCTGTGTCTCATGAACATCTTACACCCATATTTTTGCTGCACAGAGGGGATACTTGTACGGGCTGCTCTTCACACTCTCCACTTTGCCATCCTCATCTGCCGTCCGGACACGTCATGGAGTACCATCTTGCCGTCTGGAGGAGACGGGTGTCCCCAATGGAGTGCACTCTATGCGGGAGTTCTCCCTCTATTTATTGGGGACTTGGCCTGGAGGGTGTTGCACGGAGCAGTCCCGTGCAATAAGTTTTTAAGTCGATTCACGGGCTCCCAGGCCGCCTGCAATTTCTGCGATCATGTTTTTATGGAATGTGCGAGGTTGCAGCCCCTATTCCATTAGGATAGTAAACAGCCTGGGAAAAGTATATTAGAATTTTACTAAATTGCCAGAGTAGGGCAGAGAAACATAAGTTTAAACTACTAAAAGACAAGGTAGGATTGATGCCAAGAAGTCCTTTGTCATAGAATAAGCAATGAATATATAGAACAGACTTTTGGATAGTGGTGGAGATAAAAAACCTACAATTGTTTGAGAAAAATTTAGATGCTCCAGTGGGGGAGGGGAGAATCTTTCTGAAGGTTTAACAAGATGGGCCAAGTGACCATACTCAGTTTAGTAAAAACATTCTAGCTCAGGTCATTTATTGTGTTAGCAGTGAATGTTGCTATTGATAATTGTAGTGATATGAGTGTATAGCTGTAGAGAGTTAAGTACATTGACTTCTGCAAAAGGGGAGGGTGGTGGAAAACAAATGAAATCACAAGGGATCATGATCATTAATCACAATTCTTGTGGGTCTGCTGCATATAAACCAGATAACATCTATTACCCTTGTTCATGCTCATATATAAAGAGCGATCCCTTGGACAAACTATCAGATTGCTATATTCCCAGAGTAACAGTCTTCATGGCAACAGCACAAATATCAAAGATTGAATTTGAGGACATTATAAAGAAAATATTGGATTTCAGTCACAATTCAGCACCACGATTATACTTACAGATGCCAGTTACTTCAGTTATATACATGCTACCATTTTCTTAACTAATGAAATACAATTCAGTATGACTTTCATTCAAATCACAATTCACTTTCAGAAGTGTTCCATCTTATACTGACCACCACAACACCCATTAATGGTCAAACATGGCTCAGTTGGTAGCACTATCACCTCAGTCAGAAGGTTGTGGGTTCAAGTCACATTCCAGAGACTGGAGCATAAAAATCTAGGTTGACACTCCAGTGCAGTACTGAGGGAGTGCTGCACTGTTGAAGGGCCATTTTTCAGATGAGACTTGCATCTATATAGCGCCTTTCACTACCTCAGGACATCCCAAACACTTTACAGCCAATGAAGTACTTTTGAAGTGTAGTCACTGTTGTGGTGTAGTAAACACAGCAGCCAATTTGCACATGGCAAGCTCCCACAAACAGCCATGTGATAATGACTAGATAATTTGTTAGTGATGGTGACTGAAGGATAAATATTGGCAAGGACACTGGGGATAACTCAAAACAGTGCCATGGGATCAAAGAATCATAGAATAGTTACAGCACCTAAGGAGGACATTCGACCAGTCGAGCCTGTGACAGCTCTCTGCAAGAGCACTTCAGTTAATCCCATTGCCCCACCCTTTCCAAGTAGCCCTGCAAATTTTTTTCCTTCAGGTACTTATCCAATTTCCTTTTGAAAAGGAGGCCTCCATCACCGTTAAGGCAGTGCATTCCAGATCCTAACTACTTGCTGCGTAAAAAAGTTGCCCTTCGTGTCATCTTTGGCTTTTCTGCTAATCACCTTAAATCTGCGTCCTCTGGTTCTCGACCCTTCCGCCAACGGGTCTACTCTGCTAGACCCCTCATGATTTTGAGCACCTCTATCAAATCTCCTCTCTACCTTCCCTGCTCCAAGGAGAACAACCCCAGCTTCTGCAGTCCACCCTTGTCACTAAACGGCATCGTTTACATCCACCGGAGAAGGGAGCCTCGGATTAACGTCTGATGCGAAAGACGACACCTCCGACAGTGCAGCACTCCTTCAGCACTGCACTGGGGTATCAGCCTGGATTTTTGTGCTCAAGTCTCTGGAGTTGGTCTTGAACCCACAACCCTCTGACTCAGAGGCGAGAGTGCTACCCACTGAACTATGGCTTACATAAGAGTGTCGTGCGATATATAGTGACCGGACACCCGAACAAGGATACCCCAGTCAGAAGGAGCTTCGCTCCGCCTATTACAACCCAGCCGGTGAACCGCGATAGGAGGCTCCCTGATACAGCCATTGCGCCTGTGGCTGAATGGAAAGTCCTGCGTTTATTAAATAAAACCGGAGACTGTAAAAGCTGCCAGAATAACTAACCTGCGCACATCTTCTGGAACAATCTGCTCACCTACCTCCACACCGCATCTTCTCGGCACACAACCCTGCACCGTCGCTCCGCAACCGCCCCGCGCAAACCCCTCAACCAACCGAACCCGGCAGCAAAACCCGCGCTGCCTCGCCATTGGCTCTCGGGTGGCAAGCTCGCCTGCTGTATGGCTCGTCCTGCTGTCACTCATCTTGCGCTTCCGCCGTGAAGTTCGGTTGGCCCGAAGACGCCGGATGCTGTGACCTCAGCGATCGCCCGGTGCCATTGCGCATGTTTGTTCACTTCAGCGCACAGGTAAATTTGCCGAATGCCAAGTACTCTAATTTTAATGTATACTCATCCCTATCTTTTTACAGCGAACTACCCTCCTTAGGATCTGCCTTCCCTGAGACCACGATTTCGAAGTGTTGAGAGGCTGCAAGTGGTCATGACTCAAGGTGTTCTGACAAAGTTCAGAGCTTCACAATTTACAGCACCTTCTCAGGATTCTCTTCATAAGTCGCTCTAATGCGAATCTTTAAAGTATTTGCATTACCCATTTTTAAAATATGATTTTGTTTCTTGTGATTTATTTTAAAAGGTGTTTCTGTTTTCGAGCAAATTATATGAAGTTAGTTATCATATGAGCATTGCTTCTTGGATCACAGTTCGGGGGTTAAATCTACAACCACACATTCTTTAAAGTTACAACATTGGAATAGAACTTGATTGAATCTAATTTTCTGTTAAGACAATTATATTACTATAAAATAATTCAATACCTTTATTAATTTGAGTGTTTGGACCAATCATATTCGAATGTTACTGTTTGCAATGTTCACTTTAAAGCAGCTTTAGATAGTCAAAGGATATTGAATTAACAGTGCAAAAAACCACTAACGGTTAATTCTAGTTTTCACTCTGAGAAAATTAGGGGTTAAATGAAATAAAAATCAGATTGTTTGTCAATGCGCACATGGGCAGTGCTGCCCTGGCCACTAGTTGGAACCACTGCCAGATAAAGGCACAAACCAAAATACTGTTGCTGCAGAAAATCTGAAGCAAAAGCAGAAACTGCTGGGAACACTCAGCAGGTCCAGCGGCATTTCATGAGAACACAAGTCGATGTTTCGGGAATTGAGGTTCTGCAGTGGCGTTCAATACCCCAAATATTCCCTCGACAGATATTTTTTTTTTTTGAAATTCGTAGCCAATCGTTCCAATTCTTTGTCAAATCACAAACGCCAGAGGTCACCTTGGGCCCATTCAAGGATCACTCTGCGCCAATGCTCTTAGCCAAAAGGCCTAGAGTCACTGCACCGTTCCTGGAAGTACTGCAATACCAGGTTCGTGCCATGGAGGTGGATGGGTCAGGTCCCCCACACACCTCCGTGGAGGTGGATGGGTCAAGCCACCCCACCCACCTCCTATTTCCAAAAAAGCAAGCATATACCTTCCTGATCCAGGGAGAACCACCTTGGGGTTATGGTGGTTACTCCCCTGTCAGGTCAGTTACGCATGATCTTAGCCAAAAGGCCGAGATATTGCCTGACCTGCTGAGTGCTTCCACTGTTCTGTTTTTAAATTAAAATATTTATGTTCTGGTTAACCTCATTTCGTAGGAGTGTGGTAGTGAATCATGATTGACAACATGGTCGGCCAGACAGAGAACGAGTTTTCAGTTGTGTGCCAATCCAGAGTCCGTGCAGGTCGAGCTACAGCCGCCTGGTTGATTGGTTAAATGGTTACTGGCAGTTGGTTGCAGAGAGTTGGCAAAAGATTCAGCGAGTATGGGAGAACTGCGGGCCATTTGTTAATAGGGTGCTTTATGCAGGTTAGTTGGTTTGGTGGTATTATTAAAAGTTCAGAGTTGTTGAGCTGAAAACGTTCAGCCACACAAGAGGAAACCCAATCTTTAATTTGAAATCTGGTAAAAGAGACAAAGAATGTCACTGACAAAATAAGGTCAGAGTTGAATCATCAAAGCTAAAGGGAGCGGGAGAAGTAAAACACCGCAACTCTTTTTATTGTCTCAATCCTAAACTGGTGTGTTTGAGACAGACCGACGCAGTGCTTCGTTCGTTCCTCCAAAGAAATCTTGCAAGTTGCTAGTGAAGCAATTGAGATGTAAGAAATTCTGCTGTTATCAATTCAACCTTGTAGGATATGCTTTAAAGTTAAAGTTAGTTTATTTGGGATATAAGTGACACCAAGTTTGGCTGCTTATACAAAACAATGTGTTTTTCTTCTTTAGCCATGGCTTCAGGAACTGGGTTGATCTACAATGAACAAATGATGAGCTATAACCTGCTGTGGGATTAGTAAGTGCTGCAGTGGGTGATGTTGTGGTTCTTTTTTTAATGATATTGGCAATTAGGGCTTCCTTGAAGCACTGTAAAAATGTAAATGTTGAAACATAATTTGCAATTCTTGGTCTCCCACAAATTAATTTTAAAAGAGAAAAAGCACACTTCTAAATGTCATGATTATTATCAGTAGTTTCTATATTTGGATGCTGTTTCTTTCAATAATGATACATATGCCGCAGGATAAATGAGTATCTGAATGACTGAAGCAAGTGCTTCGGATCTGAAGTTGTTTTTAAGATGCCAGCATGTAAATAATTTTTCACTGAATATCCAGCAGGCAGTGCTGAGTGGTTTCCCCTACAGGGAGGAAAATTAGAGGATCAGCCACCTAGTTGCTGTTGTACATCTCCTAATAGCTATCTATAGATCAACATAGATGGAGGCAAGTCATTCATGTCCAGTAGAAATTAATTCTAATTCTAATTCTCTTGGAAAAGGAGGAAAAAATGGAAAATTTTCCCCCAATAAAGACCATTAAAATCTGCTAAATTAGGGGAATTGACCAAGTAAACAAGGATAAATTATTATAAACATGGTATCCAACAAGTCTGAATTGTTTTTTTAAGTAGTTCACTCTTTTATGTTAGGTATGGAACTCCTGTCAACAACCCAAATATTCTCTCATCGCACTCCCAGCTCGGGTATTGACCTGTCAGAACAAAGTGCAGCTGGTACCACTCACGCCTCTTGCGTCAGAGGGTTGTGGGTACAAGTCCCACTCCAGAGACTTGAGCACAAAAATCTAGGCTGGCGCTCTGGTGCAGTACTGAGGGAGCGCTACACTGTCAGAGGTGCCGTCTTTCAGATGAGACGTTAAACCGAGGCCCCGTCTGCTCTCTCGAGTGGACGTTAAGATCCCATGACACTATTTCGCAGAAGAGCAGGGGAGTTATTCCCTGTGTCCTGGCCAATATTTTATCCCACAATCAATATCACTAAAACAAATTACCTGGTCATTACCACATTGCTGTTTGTGGGAGTTTGCTGTGCACAAATTGGCTGCCACATTTTCTATATTACAAGGGTGACGACACTTCAAATGCACTTGATTGGCTGTAAAGCGCTTTGGGACATCCTGAGGTTGTGAAAGGTGCTATATAAATCCAAGTCTTTTTTTAAAGTTTCTTCCATATTGTCCCATCAATATAACTAAACATTATTCAGCTAACTTGCTGTGTTACTATGACATTTACATTTTCCAGTCACCCCTAAGTGAGATAATGAAATATTCTTCCCAAATTATAGTATACTGGGAATCCAACACTACTAGAAAATTGGGTCAAAATTGCCTAAACTGATTTTTATGTAGGACTCTATAGCTGGCAAAATAGAGAACTTCTTATAATTCATTTCAATAATCTTGGTAACATTTTCTTTTGGATACATTTTAGCCCAGTTTGCAGTATTGAAATACCAGAGCGATTGTCCGCTTCCTATGAGAAACTGAAATACTATGGTCTTGTGGAAAGATGCATCCCACTATCTGTTCGAGAAGCCATTGAAGAGGAAATTATGTTGGCTCACAGGTTGTACATATGTTTAAACTTAAGTACTGTTCTAAACTGTTGCGTAATTTCCCCCTCTTTTCTTTCTGAGTGAAGGGTTGGGCAACAGACCATCTCCCTTACCTCTACCTATCTGTCATTCTTAAGGATATCTGATCTGACTTGTTATTTAATATTTTCTTCCATTTTTGTGGACAAGGAGCCAGTCTCTTATTTGCATCTCTCTCACATAGTAAAGCTGAGCTCAGGAAATTGCTGTGTAGTCACACCAAGTCACACATTGGAGCACCACATGCTGTGCCTTCCTGCACTCATTTATGTACTTAAAAATGTTTTTTTAAATAAACTACAGTACAGTAAAAATCCTGCAATTTTACATTATTTTAATAATTTTATTCAAGGCTACTGACTTCTAACACTGGAGTAACATTTCAACATCAAAGGCCTCTAAGACTGCTGTAAATTAATGCCTCAGTTTATATTATCATTTGCAAACTGGAGTGTCATTTGAGAGGATAGATACTTCAGTGTCTTTTTGGATGATTTTATGCTATATTTCTCAAAACGTTTGTTTTTTCCTCAAATAATATGCCCTCCTCTAATTTTACTTCAAATAGGTTCAGGTTTTGGATTTCATGCATCTTTCTGTTTGTCTCCACCGCTCACCCCCATCCCCCCTCCCTTGATGCACCCTTTAAATATGTGAGTGCTGTTGTTCCTTGGCTTTGATCTAACTTTCAATCTGCTCTCTTATTTTTAAACTATTTTGAATTATGTTGATTTTATTAGTTGATTCACGACATGCAAGAATGATTCAGGCATGTAGATAGTTTACAAATAGCAAGCGGTAAAATACTTCCTGTCGATGTAGTTTTTCTCTTGCGTAGGATAACATATGGACGGAAGAGAGCTTGAGTGTTCTTATTTTAGTAAATGGGTTATCATTTAATACTGAAGTACATAACCTGTTACATGGAAGGAAAATGTGTATATAATAAAATTAAAGTCATGTTCTTATTAAGTAAACATTGCTTTGGGGCATGAGTTAATGCCTCAGCAACTGTCTTGTTTAAATTAATATGTATTTACATTAATTTTCTTCTTTATTGAGATTGTGTAGATTTTCTAACCATTTCCATACATTTGAGTTCAACAAATACTAATTTGCATCGATAATATTTGAAGCAGCATGGTATGCATAGCTTGCTACCAAAGTTTTGCCAATGCCACGTTATAACTTCTTCCTTGGATGTTTCTGCTTTACCTTGTTAACCCAATCAAGATCAGAAACACAAACCCATATGCTCCCATTCTGAAGCAGCCATTAATAAACCAACATACTGTGCTACTGGATGCCTAACAATTTTTAATTAGTTAAACTGGTGTTTGAGCTAGATTCCACTAAAGTGTTTCCTTTCTTTAGCCTGGATTACCTAGAAGCTGTGAAATCTACTGCATCTATGAATGTTGAAGAGTTGAAGACCTTTTCATACAATTATGGTGATGTATATTTTCACCCAGTAAGTAAAATTGCGCATGCAACAATTCTTAATTGGTATTCAACAAAATTCATGTTTCTATTTCCTTTACTGTGTCAGCTTTATTGCATTGGCAGCACTTTCATTTATGTTGGACTTGGTGGGTTCAGGACCCCATTCCAGGATTGGTCACATAATTTAGGCCAAGTGTCTCCAACGTATGGCCTGCAGTTTAGATCTGGGCCGTGAACTTGGGTGATCAGCCCATGGAGCTCCTGTTCCTTTGTTGGACAATTTTTTGTTGCTGTAGTTCATGATTTTTAAATAGAGGGCCGATGGATAGATAAATTGCTTTCTGATAGATTGAAAAGGAATTGATTGAACAAGACCATATTCTCATTGGTGGAACCTTGAGTGGTTAATGAAGATTAAAATGTTTTAATACTCCTTGGGTTGGATTTTCGGTTTTCAGCAAAAACAGAAGATTCACGGCAAAATTACTGTTTTCGCTGCGCTACCGTTTTTAGGCCTAACTTTCGATCTTTACGTCTGCGCCATCGGTAAAGTCAGCGTAGCACGAGGATTCACGGCGCAAACCGCGAGTTTCGGCAACTTTACTCCGAGGCTGGTAGTGCTGTGAGAGAGGCCCTGGGAGGGGGGTGAAAACAAACAAATAATTACAAAAAACATTCACAAAACCCTTACCTACTAAATTGTTGAAAAATGAATTTTAAAAAAAAAATTAACTTAACCGTTTTTGCAGGTCTTCATACTTACCACTGTTGGCAGGGCTGCACTGACAGGTTTGACCTGTCGGTATTCTGGGTGTGACGGAGAGTGCTAAAAGTACGATGGTACCGCAATCCGCGACATTGCATGTCGGCGCACCTCTCCCTGACGGTACTTGAAAGCGCCGCCGCAAAGAAGTACCCGAGGATCCTACCGACCTGGTTTTTGCCGCGGAGGGCCAAATCGCGGCGAAAACCCAGTCGCAAAGTCAGGGAAAATCTAGCCCAAGGCTGATGCTTCACTGGAGCATTGAGGAAGTGCTGCTTTAGCAGAGATGCTGTTATTCAGATGCGATGCTAAACCGAGACCCAATCTGCCCTTTCAGAGTAGGGAGATTTCCTGGTCCTGATTAACATTCTAACCTCAACCAAAACACTACGAAAAATAAATTACTTGGTCAACTCATTTGTTGTTTGTGGGATCCTACTATAGCAGATTGGCTGCAATGTTTACTTATATAATAGTGATTCAAAAGTAATTCATTGGATGTGAAGTGCTTTGGGTTATTTTGAGGACATAAGGGGCCCAAGTTTCCACAGGATAAAAAACGGGCGCCCCTCCGAGCTGGGCGCCCGTTTTTCGTGCCTAAAACGGCGCCAGAAAAAAAACGTGCTATTCTCGAGCGCTTTGCAGCTCCTTGTCTGCCTGGCGCGGCGCCCAGGGGGGCGGAGCCTACACTCGCGCCGATTTTGTAAGTGGGAGGGGGCGGGTACTATTTAAATTAGTTTTTTTCCTGCCGGCAACGCTGGGCGTGCGCGTTGGAGCGTTCGCGCATGCTCAGTGTGGAAAAAAAACATTGGCACTCGGCCATTTTTGTAGTTCTTTGTAGCTGTTTAATTTTTGAACATTTTTTAATAAAATCACATTGCCATCAGCACATCAGCACTGAGGCTACCCTTCTCACTGTCTCCTTCCCCTCCGCGGCAACAAACGGCTCTCTCTTTCCCCTCCCTCCCCTCTCTCCACGGCAACAAGCCGCTGTCTCCTTCCCCTCCCTCCCCTCCTCTGCGCGGCAACAAGCTGCTGTCTCCTTCCCCTCCCTCCCCATCTCTGCGCGGCAACAAGCCGCTGTCTCCTTCCCCTCCCTCCACGGCAACAAGCCGCTGTCTCCTTCCCCTCCCTCCACGGCAACAAGCCGCTGTCTCCTCCTTCCCCTCCCTCCCCTCCTCTGCGCGGCAACAAGCCGCTGTCTCCTTCCCCTCCCTCCCCAACAACAAACCGCTTTCTCACCCCCCCCCCCCCCCCCCTCCCGTTCAGCGGCACGAACGGCTTTCTTTCCCCCCCCTGCTCAGCGGCACGAACGGCTTTCTCTCTCCCCCCCCCCCCCCCCCCCCCCCCCCGCTCAGCGGCACGAACGGCTGCAGAATTCTCCCTGGCTGAAGCACTTTCACACAGGTAAGAAGATGGTTTATTTAATCTTTTCTTTGCTTATAAATGTTTATTCAGGTTGGATTTATTTGTATAATATTTGTATAAGTATAAATAAGGATTTATTGTAGAACTTAATGACTTCCCTTCCCCCCACCCCCCTTCCCCCCCCCACCTCGGTTCTGGACGCCTAATTTGTAACCTGCACCTGATTTTTTTAATGTGTAGAACAGGTTTTTTCAGTTCTACAAAAATCTTCACTTGCTCCATTCTAAGTTAGTTTGGAGTACGTTTTCACTGTGGAAACTTTGAAATCAGGCGTCAGTGGCCGGACACGCCCCCTTTTGAAGAAAAAATTCTGTTCCAAAGTAGAACTGTTCTACCTGACTAGAACTGCAGAAAAAAAAATGTGGAGAATTGCGATTTCTAAGATAGTCCGTTCTCCACCAGTTGCTCCGAAAAATCAGGCGCAAATCATGTGGAAACTTGGGCCCAAGGAGCTTAGAAAAATAAAACGTTTTTTTGGCTGTACATCCGCGGTCTATATTAAGTGACAACTCTTGAAAATGGGAGTGTTCTATTTGGGATAATATATACAATACTGGACTGATTACTTTATGTTAAGTAGGGTCAACAACCAGGGGCCATAAATTTAAAGTAATTGGTAGAAGGATTTGAGGGGAAATTTCTTCACCCAGAGGGTTGTGGGGGCCTGGAACTCACTGCCTGAAAGGGTGGTAGAAGCAGAAACCCTCACCACATTTAAAAAGTACTTGGATGTGCACTTGAAGTGGACCAAGAGTTGGAAAGTGGGATTAGGCTGGATAGCCTCTTGTTGGCCAGCGCGGGCATGATGGGCCAAAATGGCCTCCTTCCGTGCTGTAAATTTCTATGATATTTTTTTTTTATTTTACAAGTGTCCTATGAATGCAAAGTTTGAACTAGACATTGAATTATCGATGCAAAAAATTTGTATTCACAATAGTTTAAAAATGAACACCCAGAACAGGAAGGTCCAGCATTTGATCTCTGGTCTTTGTGTAGCTTGCTAACCTCAATCAGGGTTGTGGCAGAGGTGCCACAGTTGGCTCTCTATTTCTGAGCTAAAGGACGTTTCCTGGACTAAGGAACCTATAAATCATCTAAGGTCCCTGTTGGTGACTATTATCCTGTGACTCTCTTCTCCGAGAGTGCTCATAAGTGAGAACAAGGTCACAGACATCCTTTCTCCTCAATGTGGTCAGACAGCCTACTGATGGTCAGGGTCTCCAATGTTTCAAGGAGTGTTTATTGTCCTTATTTAAAAGAAAAAACAAATGACTTACAATAGGGAATTGGACAAACAGTTGAAAAGGAGAAAAAAAACCACTCCTTGAAACATTGGACAATATAGCCACCATGCACGGTAGAGGTAACATCCTCCCCATTCTTGCAAAAAAGTTCAACTTTCACACCCAATTAGGCTATTGTCATTTTCTCATTGGAGAGGGAAGCCACTTTGAGACTAAATCCTGACCGGGTCAGTATTTTTACTCTCTTAACACTGTCATTTGATCACTCCACTGAACATTGGGCTAATTTTGAACTGTCGACTTTGTTATTTGAGCAAATGAGACAGCATTAACACAAAGTTTAACAGGTAAAGCAAAAGTAAAAATTTTAAATATTCATTCAGTCTCCACATATAAGTTGGAGCACAGAAGTTGGCAATGGAACACAAAGGAGGACACAAACAACCTTCCGGATATAAAAGGAGTCAGAGGGTCTAGTAAGAAGGAGGAACTGAGGGAAATCTTTTTTAGTCGGGAAATTGTTTTGGGGAAATTGATGGGATTGAAGGCCGATAAATCCCCAGGGCCTGATGGACTGCATCCCAGAGTACTTAAGGAGGTAGCCTTGGAAATAGCGGATGCATTGACAGTCATTTTCCAACATTCCATTGACTCTGGATCAGTTCTTATCGAGTGGAGGGTAGCCAATGTAACCCCACTTTTTAAAAAAGGAGGGAGAGAGAAAACAGCCTGACCTCAGTAGTGGGTAAAATGATGGAATCAATTATTAAGGATATCATAGCAGCGCATTTGGAAAAAGGTGACATGATAGGTCCAAGTCAGCATGGATTTGTGAAAGGGAAATCATGCTTGACAAATCTTCTGGAATTTTTTGAGGATGTTTCCAGTAAAGTGGACAAGGGAGAACCAGTTGATGTGGTATATTTGGACTTTCAGAAGGCTTTCGACATGGTCCCACACAAGAGATTAATGTGCAAAGTTAAAGCACATGGGTTTGGGAGTAGTGTGCTGACGTGGATTGAGAACTGGTTGTCAGACAGGAAGCAAAGAGTAGGAGTAAATGGGTACTTTTCAGAATGGCAGGCAGTGACTAGTGGGGTACCGCAAGGTTCTGTGCTGGGGCCCCAGCTGTTTACATTGTACATTAATGATTTAGATGAGGGGATTAAATGTAGTATCTCCAAATTTGCGGATGACACTAAGTTGGGTGGCAGTGTGAGCTGCGAGGAGGATGCTATGAGGCTGCAGAGTGACTTGGATAGGTTAGGTGAGTGGGCAAATACATGGCAGATGAAGTATAATGTGGATAAATGTGAGGTTATCCACTTTGGTGGTAAAAACAGAGAGACAGACTATTATCTGAATGGTGACAGATTAGGAAAAGGGGAGGTGCAGCGAGACCTGGGTGTCATGGTACATCAGTCATTGAAGGTTGGCATGCAGGTACAGCAGGCGGTTAAGAAAGCAAATGGCATGTTGGCCTTCATAGCGAGGGGATTTGAGTACAGGGGCAGGGAGGTGTTGCTACAATTGTACAGGGCCTTGGTGAGGCCACACCTAGAGTATTGTGTACAGTTTTGGTCTCCTAACTTGAGGAAGGACATTCTTGCTATTGAGGGAGTGCAGCGAAGATTCACCAGACTGATTCCTGGGATGGTGGGACTGACCTATCAAGAAAGACTGGATCAACTGGGCTTGTATTCACTGGAGTTCAGAAGAATGAGAGGGGACCTCATGGAAACGTTTAAAATTCTGACGGGTTTAGACAGGTTCGATGCAGGAAGAATGTTCCCAATGTTGGGGAATTCCAGAACCAGGGGTCACAGTCTAAGGATAAAGGGTAAGCCATTTAGGACCGAGATGAGGAGAAACTTCTTCACCCAGAGAGTGGTGAACCTGTGGAATTCTCTACCACAGAAAGTAGTTGAGGCCAATTCACTAAATATATTCAAAAGGGAGTTAGATGAAGTCCTTACTACTAGGGTGATCAAGGGGTATGGCGAGAAAGCAGGAAGGGGGTACTGAAGTTGCATGTTCAGCCATGAACTCATTGAATGGCGGTGCAGGCTAGAAGGGCTGAATGGCCTACTCCTGCACCTATTTTCTATGTTTCTATGTAAAAAACTTGATCTTCAAACTTTTTGTTGATTGCATGACAGAATCTGTGTATCATTTCTATTGCAGTGATAAACAAGTTAAAATGTTTCAGTATATCTTTGCTGGACAGTGTTTCATGGAGGTTGTATCCCTTTTTAGGAGGTTGTATTCCAGGGTAGCACGGGCCAGCCCACACCGCGATATGTGTGCGCAATAGGTCCGTGCAGCAGAGCAGGTCTCCAGCCGTCCTGGTTAAGCCTTGCCACTGGATAAAGACCGAGCTCTGTCAAGCCTGTATGGTGGCTGGTGTGCGACGGCCATCCCAAGTTAAAGAAAATCCACGCACGGGCATCTTCCACTCTTCAGGATGTAGTTTGGGTCCTTCATTGAAACACCTGTGAACTCATCTTTTTTTGGCGTGGAAGCAAGTCATCCTCGTTTCGAGGGACCGCCTATGATGATGATGATGGTGGTCTGGGTCCACATATAAAAAAATAACTGCTTGTATGAGGTAGTATATGGGTGGTTGGCACTGTACCCTAGCAAGAGTCACTGCCTTTAGGACAAGAAAGATAATGATGTTGCGATTATGTGAACCATAGAAGCAGCCTTGGTGGTTTGCAGCACAGTAGGAAGCCATTCAGCCCATTGTCACTGTGGTTCTTTACTAGAGCAATCCAAAACTAATCCCATTAACACAATTAACCAGCATTTCAAACATGTTTTAAAAACCTCGGATAGTAATCCAAAAAGTAAATCTAGACAAAAAAGTAAACGTGAAGCATTTTTTTATTAAATGCTAGAAAATGTTTGAGAATGTATTAACCAGATAAACTTGTTACAGAAACGGCTGAATTGATTACTGACAAAGATGATTTGTATATTAATTGCTAACTGGGTTTTTCATCATTTCAATTTTGTGCTGTGTGTTGTTTTGGCTTTATTGCCAGTTTTAAGCAAGTCTCATTTTGTTTTAGAACTCCTACCACTGTGCCAAAGTGTCTCTGGGAGCAACTCTGCAACTTGTTGATGCAGTGATGTTGGACAGAGTAAGAAATGGAATGGCATTGGTCAGGTACAGGATAATTTCATATTATTTCTACAGTTCATTCATTTCATGCAGGGTACTTGTTTACATATGTTAAGTTTATCTTTTTTGTTCCCCTCCCCAGACCGCCAGGTCACCATAGCCAGAAGAGTGAAGCCTGTGGATTTTGTGTCTTTAATAACGTAGCAATAGCAGCCAAGTATGCAAAACAAGCCTATGGAACAAAGAGGTGGAGTTCTGTTCTTTTATAAAAACTAGAAAACTAGGTTTGTGTTGGTAACAGTGAATATAGTTTGCATTATTTTTCTCTTCCAGGATTCTGATAGTTGATTGGGATGTGCATCACGGCCAAGGAACTCAGTATGCATTTGAAGAGGATCCCAGGTTGGTACAGTTGCATTTGTGTTTTTGCAAAAATAGAACCGATATTAACGTTCGCGATCATCACAGGAGAGAAATCTACCTTGAACCAGTGGTTTTGTTATACTTGTAGTTCGTATCATTGAGAAGTGATCTAAATTTCCATATAAACTTGGCTCTCGCAATAGCTGTGTTGGCAAAAAGTACTGAACGGGTTCAGTCCCTGGTCTCCGTTGAGTTAGTTGACTTCACCTGGGATGGCAATTGGCATGGTGGAATTCATCTTGGTGTACTAGGAGGATACAGATTGTCAATGTATCTTTTTAAATCTAAAAGGTTATTTATTTGAATGGCTTTGGTTTCTTTTAGTGTTCTGTACTTCTCATGGCATCGTTACGAACACCAGCAGTTCTGGCCCAATTTAAAGGACTCTGACTACGATGTTGTTGGAAAAGGCAGCGGGACAGGATTCAACATAAATATTCCATGGAACAAGGTGTTTTTAAAAATAAAAGTTAAATTTTTGATCTTAACCATCTTGTTGCTTGGAATTTCATACAATCAACCATGCAGAAGGGGGTCATTCGGCCTGTCACGTTTGTGTTGGTGCTAGCTTTTCAACTGCAGCTTTCTTCCTTGTCCTCTTTCCTTGTGTCTTTTTAACTTAATTCCAGTCTTGCCTGTCTAATCGTGGCATTAGATTCCACATGTATACTGACGACACCCAGCTCTACCTCCCTCCACCCCTCCCTGCCTCTGTTATTAGCCAGCTTGTTCAACATCCAGTCCAGGATGATTTGCGATAACCTCTAGTTAAACATTGGAAAGACCAACACCATTGTATTTGGCCTCTGCCAGAAACTCTACCACTGATTCCATCCCCTTTTATGACCACTATCTCAGGTTGAAGCCAACTGTTCTTAACTTCAGCATCCTATTTGACTCTATAAGCTGACCTTCCGACTCAGCCACAAAAACTGTCCACTTCTACCTCCGTAATGTCGCCCACTTTTGCCCATCTGCTGTCGAAACCGTCGTCCATGCCGTTGTCACCTCCAGACTTGACTGTTCCAATGGCCTCCCGTGCTCCACCCTCCATAAAATTTATCTCATCCAAAATCCTGCAACCCGTATTCTAACCCACAGCAAACCTTGCTGACCCACCACCTCGGTGCTCTCTGACCTACATTGGGCCCAATTCCCAAACGGCCGCAATTTTAAATTCTCATCCTGTGTTCAAATCCCTTCATGGCCTAGCCCCTCCCTAACTCTAATGTCCTCCAAGCCTTCAACCCTCCAAGAACTCTGCGTTCCTCCAATTCTGGCCTCTAGTGCATCCTCTCCTTCCACCCCCCCCCCTCCCCTCCCCTCCCCAGTTCCCTTCATCTCACTGTTGGCGGCCCTACCGTCAGACGTCTAGGCCCCAAGATCCGGAATTCCCTCCCGAAACCTCCATCTTTTTCTCTCTTCTGTTCTAAGACCCTCCTTAAAAGCTACTTCTTTGACCAAGCTTTGCGTCACCCATCCTAAAATCAGGTCTGTCATTCCATTAATCTGCCTTGTATTCTCTTCCAATCTACTGTATTCTTCCTCATTTGATACCATCTACACAATTTGACCTATTGCCCTTGACAATATAACCAAGATATTCCAGCAGGGCTTAGAGCTGGTAATAGAGAATATCTTCAAGAATTATTTCTTCAGTGTAAGTGGGCCATTGAGAAATTCTGCTCCTGTGAACTTTGTCATGGTAGAAAAATGTTGTCATTTGATCTGAAACTGCTTTTCTATATTCCCCATTCAGATCAAGTCTACATGGATTTTCGCAAGGTTTTTGACAAGTTCCCCAATGGCAGACTGATCAGAAAAAGTAAAAGGTTATAGGAGCCAAGGGAATGTTGCAAGTTGGATCCAAAATTGATTCAGTGGCAGGAAGCAAAGAATAATGGTTGACGGGTGTTTTTGTGACTGGAAGGCCTTTTCTAGTGGGGTTCTGCAGGGCTCAGTACTCGGTCCCTTGCTTTGTGGTATATATCAATGATTTAGACTTCAGTGACTGGAGAATTTTAATTATGAGGAAAGATTGGATAGGCTGGGGTTGTTTTCTTTGAAATAGAGGTGACTGAGGGGAGATTTGATTGAAGTGTATAAAATTATGAGGGGCCTGGATAGAGTGAATAGGAAGGTCCTATTTCCCTTAGCAGATAGGTTAATAACTAGGGGGCATAGATTTAAAGTAATTAGTAGAAAGATTAGAAGTGAGTTGAGGAGATTTTGTTTCACTGAGAGGTTTCTGCCTCTTATCACCTGAAAGGGTGATAGAGGCAGAAACCTTCATAACATTCAACAAGTACTTAGATATGCACTTGAAGGCACTGGAAAAATGGGATTAAGCTGGAGAGCTCCTTTTCAGCCAGCACAAACACACTGGGCAGAATGGCTTTCTGTGCCGTAAAGTTCTATGAATGGCTTATCATTTGTAAATTAATTTTCTCCTACAATGTTCAAGGTTTTAAAATCTAACCTATCTAATTATTAGTTCCTGATTTACTTTGTCTTTTCTTTTTTTTTCCCCATCTCTGACGGGGCCCTACCCTGTGGACTTTGGATCTTTACATTCATTTCTCAATTTGAATAAAAATAACTTTTTAAAATTCTTTTATAACAGGTTGGAATGGGAAATGCTGACTATTTGGCAGCTTTCCTCTACATTTTACTTCCGATGGCTTATGAGGTAATTTGTATTACGTAACCATATTAATACCTGTATCTTTGTTTTATGGGATTTCTTTGTTTCTATATGCTGTTAATAAATTACTTTACTTGTTATTGCAGTTTAATCCAGAATTGATTCTGGTTTCAGCTGGATTTGATTCTGCTATTGGAGATCCCGAGGTATGTGTTATTTTAATGGGGACTACAAATCCTCCATCATTAAATAGACGTGATTGTTTATCTTCTGAATTTGATCAAGCTGAAGCATTTTGCATATGGCCATAATGATTGATTTTGATTTTTTTTTTTACATTACTGACTATGGGCTCAAATTTGGCTCACCCCTTTTTTCGGCGCACTTACCGGAGATGGGCCGCTTTTCTCCGTTGATAAGTGTGCCAAAAAAATAGTTTCCCACTTTGGCCGCTGTCCGGCCTCTCCGTGGTCGTCTCGTAGTGTGGCCAGTTGGGTCGGGGGCGGAGCCAGCATCCTGCGCTGAAAACAGTGCCGGGACGTTTGCACGTGCGCAGTGGAGTGTCCGCACATGTGCAGTAGCTCCTCGCCCCCAACCTCTGTGTGCGTGCTGCAGCCACTGTGCGTGTGGTACCCAATGCCTGCCCCTATCCCTGGCCGAGTGGCCTCCCGGTGCGATCGACCTCGGGTTTGAAATTTTATGCACTGTAGCTATTTTTGAACTTTCTTAATAGCTTGTTATTTTCCTGGACTTTTGGATATTTTGAAAAAAATTATGTAAATATGTTTTGTCTCTTGTGAATAGTGGGGTGACCATTTGTCAAGCCTATTCACCTGGTGCTATTGTGAAAGAAGAACATAAGTGATGGAGGAACATTGAGAGAATATCTTATTTATTGAAGAAGACTTTATTTAGATAATATGTGCTCAATTTTGGCCCATTGCACACAAATAATTGTTTAAATTAGTTGTGAGATTAGGGTAATTTAATTCAACTATCTTTTTTACTTTTATTTTTGTAGTTTAAGCTTCCATGAATGCTTCTGTTGTATAGTAAGTTAACTTTGCGAAGTTTGTCATATGATGTCCTGTATAGCTGTTTGATCATATTCACATTCTTTAGTCAAGTCATTAAGTTCTGCTGGCCTCCGATGTACCTACCTGCGCTGATTTCTTAACGCTCCGCAAAGGTTTTCTGAAGTGACCACATACGTTGGCCTAAGTAGATTTGGAGTAACTATTAGCTGGCCAAAGTGGCCAAAACTGGCGTAGGTGGTTGGTAACGCCCCCTTTTGAGAAAAAAAAATGAAACTAAAAAAATCGTAACTAATTCACTTACACTGGCGCAAATTGAATGTGCAAAATGGGGATTTTTAATATACTCCAGAAAAATCAAGTTGTTCCAAAGAAAACGGAGCAATTCCTGGCCAAAATTTACCTCTATAAATCTGAATAACTTTGTCATTCTTCTATTCTTCCTTCCTCGCACCCAGCAGTGTCTGTGCGAAACACACAACTATCTGCCTAAAGCGGAGTCGACTTTTTTTTCTGCTTCAAAAAAAAAAGCCTTGATACTTTGTAAGTGAACTGTGCTTAAACCAGACGCAATTCAACAAGTAACTATATGTGAACAATTTATGAAGGGTGAAGCAACAGTCAGTTAACTTCATCACAGTAAAACTAAAAGTATTTTCTCGAAAGTTTCTTCAAAATGTTCAAGTGCTCTGGCCCTAGGAATATCATTAGCGCAATTTGACAATTTACTCTTGTCACCCTCTAGGGTGAAATGTGTGCTACGCCGGAATGTTTTGCTCATCTGACTCAATTGCTGATGCCGTTAGCTAATGGGAAGCTCTGTGTTGTTTTAGAGGTATGTAACTTCATTTTCTGTCTACCGTGCATGTTATTACTGAATATTTGATCAAATTGCTTATGATTGAGCATTGTGTATGAAAATTGACTGGTGTTGTATGTTTTTGTAGGTAATTTGTGACCTTTTGTTACTGATGCATATACTAAAATCAAGTATGTGGGTTGCTACTCAATATTTAGACGACACAAAAACATTGTGAAGGTGCGATTTATTTACCATGTTTCACAGTAGATTGGAACATGATAGAGGGATTTTGTTGGACTTTTTTCTGTCCTTTTTTTCTGTCCTGATGAGGCAGGTTGAGAAAGCAGTTAAAAAGGTATCCTGGGCTTCATAAATAGTATAGAGTACAAAAGTGTGGAGATTACGATGAACCTGTATAAAACACTGGTTCGGCCCCAACTGGAATATGGTGTCCAATTCTGGGCACCACACTTTAAAAAGGATGTGAAGGCCTTAGAGAAGGCGCAGAAAATATTTACAAGAATATTTCCAGGAATGAGGAATTTCAGTTACGTTGATAGACTGGAGAAGCTTGGGTTGTTCTCCTTGGAGCAGAGAAGATTTGATAGGTGTTCAAAATCATGACTGGTCGGGACAGGATAGAGAGAAACTGTTCCAATTGACAGAAGGATTGAGAACCAGAGGACACAGATTTAAGGTGATTGGCAAAAGAACCAAAGGCAACATAAGAAAAAACTTTTTTACACAGCGAGTGATTAAGATCTGAATTGCACTGCCTGAAAGGGTGGTGGAGGCAGACTCAATTTTATCTTTCACAAGGGAGTTGGATAAGTATCTGAAGGAAAAATATTGCAGTGCTATGGGGAAAGGGCAGGGGAGTGGACTAGCTGAGAGTTGGAACGGGCTTGATAGGCCAAATGGCTGCCTTCTGTGTTGTAACCATTTTATGGGGTCAAGTTTTGGCCTGAGTTGCTCCTATTTTTTTGGAGCAACTAGTTTATAATGGAGTATCTTAGAAATTGCAATTCTCGGCCTTTAGTTTGCTCCAGTTCTAGTGAGTTAGAACAGTTTCATTTTAGAACAGATTTTTTTTTTCAAAAGGGGGCGTGTCTGGCCACTTACTTCTGTTTTGCAAGTTTAGGCAGCAAAAACTTACTCCAAACTAACTTAGAATGGAGTAAGTGTAGATTTTTGTACGCTCAGAAAAATGTTGCCTACACTTGGAAATCAGGCATATGGAACGAAAGATGGGGGGAGGGGGGTTTACAAATATTAATCACTTCACTTTTACAAATAAAGAGCCATCAATAATAAATGATAGATAAATCAATAAATAAATCAATCCAAATAAATTAAAAAATTAAAAAAAAATTAAATATCACTCAATAAATAAATTATTTCTACTCGCCTACTGCAGCACCAGGGAGAAGGCGGGGGGGGGGGGGTAGAAAGAGGAGAAGAAGATGGGGGGGGAAAGAGAGGAAGATGAGGGGGGGGAGAAGAGAGGAAGATGGGCGGGGAGAGAGAAGATGACGAAGAAGAAGCCCCACACGCAGCCGATGCAGGGCGGGCGGGCCCCATCGACGTCGAGGAAGCCGGACCCCGCCGAGGACTTCGGGC
The DNA here is from genome assembly GCF_044704955.1 of Pristiophorus japonicus. Classification (NCBI taxonomy): domain Eukaryota; kingdom Metazoa; phylum Chordata; class Chondrichthyes; family Pristiophoridae; genus Pristiophorus; species Pristiophorus japonicus. Next base: position 38,180,650 of record NC_091989.1, on the reverse strand, counting down.
GGGGCCCGCATGCAGCCGATGCCGGGCTGCCGACGTCCCTTCGGGCGGGGCCCGCCCCAGCGAGATGCGGGCCGGTGCACCCCGCTGACACCAACGATGACGCCGGCTGCCAGGAGTTCTTCGGGCGGGGCCCGTCCCCAGCGAGAGGCCGGGTGGGCGGGCTCCGCCGCCGAGGTAAGATGCGCAGGCCACTTGGCCGAGGATAGGGGCGACGTCCCTTTGGCCTAGGATAGGGTTGTCGCCCTGGAGACAGGACACCAGCAGCTACTGCGCACGCGCGCAGCCTCTACTGCGCACGCGCGCAGCTGCCGGCACTGTTTTCGGCGCAGGGCTCTAGCTCCGCCCCCAGCAGCTCCTGCTGCGCAACGCCAAGGTGGAATTGGGCCTCCAGCTATCTGAGAATCGCAAGGTAAGTATTCGGCGCAATTTTTGTTCTATAAATTAGGCGGGCCTCTCCGATGTGCGCCGTTCTAGCGGGCGGCCGAAACTTGACCCCAATGATTCCATTCTATGATAATGGATGATGCTGACTTTATGACCAACATTGAACTGCTGAAAGCAAGTAGTTTCCCTCTGGAACTACAATCATAATTCAGGAAAACAGAAATATATATTAAGCTCTATGCCACATTCTTTGTTTTTATTCCAGTTTTGTGGAATTGTAGTTCATTAAGGTTTACTCATATTTATCACCGTGTATGTCACCTTGATATTGTTATCTTCTTGCCTTTGTGTTGTGGATTGAAGGCCCACACCAGAATTGAGCACATAATCTATTTCAGTATAGTGCTGAGGGAGTGCTGCAATTTCTGAGGTGCTGCCTTTCAGATGAGATGTTAGCCTGAGGTCCTATCTGCCTGTTTAGGTGGACGTTAAAGATAACTGTACTGCTTTTAAATTTCAAAACTGTAGCTGATGGAAAACATAAAATTGGAAATATAAACTGCCTGACTTCTTCAGCAGTGGACCTTGCTGCTGATTGTGAGGCTCTGTTCTTGCCCAATGTCCGATAGAGAATAGTATTGGAGTGGAAATATAAATGTGGGTGAGTGGTGCTAGAAGGCCAATATGGTGGTGGTCTACAAAAGTGCCTCTGTATTGTAAAAGTGCCTTAAAATGAATGGAGAGATGAATGGTGGGATGTAGATTTGAGCTTGTCACACTACACAGAATTTCCTGTCTTTACTGTGCTGTCCCCTTGGCAGCTGGTTTCAGAACTTGTTTGGCAGCAACATGGAGGCAGTTTATGGCCCCTGGATTGTGACAGAGCTGGACAGATAAAAACAATAGGAGAAAGATGGGAGTTTCATCCTCCGAATGCCAACTTAAGGAGAGAAGTTAGGCCTGAATTCACGGTTGGCGTCGGAGCTAAGGTAAAAGGACATCCGAACGAAATCCTCACTTGCCTTGTGCAAACTTCCCCTTCAAAAAGTTGCTTTCAAATGCTGCAGACTTGTGCAGTGGCCCACAGATCCCGGGGCGCACCGCTGTGCGTATGCGAACCTGGGGATCACGAGGCGATGTTCCTTTCACTTCCTGCCTCTTAGCCAATCGGGAAACAGGAATTTGCTGATTTACCCACATCTCATTTTAAATAATTTAGCAGCCAGAAATGCTGTTTTGTTAATAAATGATGATCATTGCAAATGCACAAACCAAGATTATAATACACAGACCTATAATTACAGTCTTATAGTCTTATTGAAATTTGTTTCTCTAATAAATTTAATTAACTTAAATAATCTAAAATTAAGAGTATAAGTGTCTGATAACATGAGGAAATCATGAAAGTGAATTAAATCCTGTCTAATAGAAGGTGGGAATTAAACCAAACTACAAAAGGCTTTTGGCCAGCAAAGACAGTGACACAAAAATGCCTTGTTTTCAAACTCAAATAAATTAAAGTTTATTTCAAAGTTTCTCTCTGCTCAGACACAAATCACTGTAGCATAAGCAAATACAATTTTCTCATCCCCCCCCCCCCCCCCCGCCCCCCTCCCCTTTCGCTGTGCAACAGGCTCCTGCACCTGTTTGCATCAGATGTAAAAAATGTTCAGGGTAATTAATGCACAGTAGGTGGCAATTGGCCCAACTTTTTTTGCCAGCACGTTGATTTGAATGGGTAGGTGAAACGTGCAGCGAAGCTGATGCGCAGTCAGAATTTGACACATCACGAGTTCGGGATTTGGCTCGAGAGTGTGCCGTCATATCGACCGCGAATGAAGGTTGTAGATGAAAATAACATTCATGCTCCCAAGGCTGTGAAAGACTAAGGCACAATGACATTGTAAACCACAGTGATGTAATTGGCAGATTGGGTATTTTTTAGGTTGCCAGCACTTTCTATACTGGGAAATGCCAGTCTTGTTATTGCAGAACATGACTGCCATTTAAATTTTGCTAGGATTTAAAAAAAAACTTATTAAAATAAACTGCCATGCATTAAAATGTATAGTGTTCCCACCTTCATCATTTTTTCAGCTCTGTGTGTGCTATGAAACATTCCTCACTTGGATTAATGGGTGAAAGACCTGCTCCTTTGCCGTTTAACAATGCTGCTCTATACGGCCAACCACAGGGAGATACAAAGTGTTGGCCTTTTTGCCATAATTTCTGCCTAAAATACAGAGATTATGCCTGTAAGGTACCGATGGAGCAAACCAATGTCCAGCAAATACTATGATGCAGCAAGCTGCAACTCACCATGTTTTTGCCATGTGCAAAGTGTAGTACTATCCATCATCATCATAGGCGGTCCTTCGAAACGAGGATGACTTACTTCCACGCCAAAAAAGGATAAGTTCACAGGTGTTTCAATGAAGGACCCGAACTACATCCTCAAGGGTGGAAGATGCCTATGCGTGGATTTTTTTAATGTGTGGTGGCCGTTGCACACCAGCCACCACACGAGCTTGACAGAGCTAGGTCTTGGTCCAGTGGCAAGGATTACCCAAGACAACTGGAGACCAGCTCTGCTGCATGGATCATATGCGCACACATATTGCAGTGTAGGCTGACCCGTGCTGCCTTTGGGCCCTCGCCTCTTCTGGGCCCCGAACTCACGCCTCCCCTGGGCCCCGATCACATTCCTCTACAGTCTCCCGCCGCTCCTTCGCCCAGACCTCGCCACTCCTGCAATACCTGCCCACGCTCCAATCACCAACCTGGACCTTGATGACATCATTCTTCGCTGCCTTTGCCCTCCTACACCAGCACGTGCTGCTCCCTGGAGTGGTACGCTGCCCATACTATCTGATAAGTCACACTTTCCCGCATATTTTATGACCTATAAATTGGGAAATTAAAAAATATATGTGCATTATAAAATTTGCTGTTCTATTATAATCTGGATTTTACAGTGTTGTCTACGCATATTGTATTTTGAAATCTCTGTCATGGGACCCTTCGTAAACTATCTTTACTTATTCTAAAAGGGCTTCATCCGTTATAAATTAAACTAAATACAGTACCCAAATTAATTTGTAATAGGGATTTTTTTAAACTAATATAGGAAAGAATTATAGAGAAATAAAACTTTATTAGAGCATGTGTGAATGTCTTTTAAAATGATCTGTATATTTTTTCCTATTAACTAAAATTCAATACAGTATAATTATGTTTACATGGATAATATAAAGTGGGCTAAATTGAGGCACATATCAGTTAAAAGGCTGCTTAATGATCTTAGAGGGATTTTCCTTTTCACACATAATCAAAGTCCATATCTATTCTCCACTAGTCCTCATAACTTTAAAAACAATTTGTTTTTAGGGAGGATACAATTTACGTTCCCTTTCAGAATCTGTCTGTATGACTGTCCGAGCATTATTGGGAGATCCTGTGCCTCCATTGGTTGGTCAAATGGCACCATGCATAAGGTATTTTGTCAACCCATATGTTTTTCAGTTTCTTTCTATTTTTTGTCACATTTCTCATATCGTGTCCAATTTCCATTAATGTTTGTGTGGACAGCAAAGAAAGATAAATGATATGAAGTTAATTGAACTATTGGCAAGCTTTGCACAATTTTTTAGTGATCATCTTAATTGAGCAGCAGGTATTTGCATACTCAGTGCTGTTCAGTACTTAACTATTATGACTTGTACTGCTTAAACATTTTGCTGGATTTTACAAGGCAGTAAGTCGCTTATGGGGAAAAAAGTCAAATCTGACTTCAGTGCTACATTGTATTCAAATAGGTTTCAGTTCTTTGTCCTAAATGTTTTCTCCCAGTTCCAAAAAGTAGATTGGAACCATATTGTCAGGGCAATGGAAAGCTACTTTTGTGTAACACAAGGTGTAGTGTTATATTAATAATTTGGTATTAATCAAAATTAAGAGTAAAATGTTTTAATTGCCACATATATGATTTTGGTAGAATTAGTGTAAAGAGATGAAATAATTGGATATGGTTCAAAGTTTAATTGGTTTTCCCCATTCTCCGTTAATTGAGTTGAATTAGAAATTTATGTCGGGTAATCCTAAACTTCCATTGTAACATGGTAGCATTTTTGCACCTAGTCGAATCTACTTCTAAAGAAATTTTCTCTGATTCATTACAATGTTACTGATACTGTTGTATTTGAAATTTATGGGAAAAGAGAACTCTAACTATCTTCCCCATGTGTGTTCGGAATAGCTGGGATTCCTCTCACATTCAATAACTGAGGAGGCAGTGACACCTGTCCCTTGTCTTCTGCCAATGTCTGTTCAGAGTATAGGGATGCTTTTAGTACAGTATCATCTCACCCGTGCAAACCACTAGAACTTCTGAATTCTTTAGCATTGATGGTACTTAATGGGTTGTAATCTTGACTGTCATTTTTTACACAGTATAATCTTTTTTTAATTGAAAAATCTAGATCAAGTAGCCAGTCCCATAGTGCAGGACACCACAAGGTTGAAAAGATTAGGAGAGAAGGCTAGTTAAATCAAGTAGCAGTGAGGAATGAGATTGAGAGAACTTTTAAAAATTAGACCGACAACCAGCTCAGAACAGTGGGCATCCCTGTTGGGCTTAGTAGTATTGGGAGGTGGCTGCTAATATAGTAATATTTACATAATTTGCATAGGGTAAATAGGATCAGAGAGATGAATGCGTGGCTCAAAGATTGGTGTGGGAGAAATGGGTTTCAATTCATGGGGCACTGGCACCAGTATTGGGATAGGAGAGAGCTGTTCTGTTTGGGGGGGGGGGGGGGGGGTGGAGGGGTGGAGGGGAGGAGGAGGAAGGAAGGAAGGAAGGAAGGATCCGGTGAGTGTAAATTTAGAAAGTCAAAGAGAAAGGAGAAGGCAAAAGTTCAGGATAGCGATAGGGGTAATGATAACCAGAGTGTGACAAGTAGGGACAGAACGTATAAGACAAAATTAGAAGCTCTATATCTGAACGCACGAAGCATTCATAACAAGATAGATGAGTTGACGGCACAAATAGAAATAAATGAGTATGATCTGATTGCCATTACAGAGTCGTGGTTGCAAGGTGACCGATGCTGGGAACTAAATATTCAGGGGCCTTTGCCATTTTGTAAAGAAAAGGAGGTGAGGTAGCTCTGTTAATAAAGAATGAGATCAGTGCAGTAGTAAGAAATGATATTGGCTCAGAAGATCATGATGTAGAATTAGTTTGGGTGGAAATAAGAAATAATAAGGGAAAGAAGTCACTGATAAGAGTGGTCTCCAGGCCCCCAAAGTGTACTCACTCTGTGACAGCATATAAATCAAGAAATAATGGAGGCTTGTAAGAAAGGTACAGCAATAATCATGGGCGATTCTAATCTTCATATTGATTGGACAAATCAAGTTGGCAATGGTAACCTTGAGGAAGAGTTCCTAGAGTGTATGCGGGATGGTTTCTTGGAACAATACATTGTGGAACCAACCAGGGAGCAGACTATTTTAGATCTGGTAATGTGTAACGAGTCTGGATTAATTAATGATCTTGTAGTGAAGGATCCTCTTGGGAAGAGTGATCATAACATAACATTACATGGTAGAATTTCAAATTCAGTTCGAGGGTGAGAAAGCTGAGTCTCAAACTCGTGTCCTAAACTTAAATCAAGGTCATTACAAAGGTATATGAAGGCAGAGTTGGTTAAAGTTGACTGGGAAAATATTTTACAGAATAAGACTGCAGAAACACAATGGCAAACATTTAAGGAGATCTTTCATAAGTCTCAGCAAGCATTTATTCCAGTGAGAAATAAAGATGCTAAGAGAAGGAAGAACCATCACTGGCTAACTAAGGAAGTAAAGGATATTATAAAATTGAAAACAGACATATAATGTTGCGAAGGACAGTGAAAGGCCAGAGGATTGGGAAATTTTTAGAAACGACTAAAAAAATGATTAAAGATAGAGAAAATAGCATTATGAGAGTAAACTTGCAAGAAATATAAAAACCGACAGAAAGAGCTTCCACGGGTATACAGAGAATGGGACTGGAGAATTAATAATGGGAAATGAGGAAATGGCAGAGACTTTGAACAAGTATTTTGTATCGGTTTTCATGGTAGAGGACATTAAAAACATCCCAATAATTGATAATCAAGAAGCTATTGCTGGGGGGAGGGGGGGGGGGGTGGGGGGACTTCAAACTATCACTGGAGATAAAGTACTCGGCAAATTAATGGGACTAAAGATGGACAAGTCCCTTAGACCTGATGGCATGCATCCGAGGGTCTTAAAAGAAGCGCTGCAGAGATGGTGGAGGCATTGGTTGTAATCTACCAAATTTCCCTGAATTCTGGAGAGGTCCCAGCGGACTGGAAAACCACAAATGTAAAACCTCTATTTAAGAAAGCAGGGAATCTATAGACCAGTTAGCCTATCATCTATCAGTGGAATATGCTGGAGTCCATCATTAAGGAAATAGTAGCAGGACATTTAGAAAATCATAATGCAGTCAAGCAGAGTCAGCATGGTTTTATGAATGGGAAACCACTTCGGTAGGAGAAATAAAAAAAGCAAATTATTATTTAAATGGGGAGCGATTACAAAATGCTGTAGTACAGGGGAATCTGGGAGTTCTTGTGCATGAAACTCAAAGTTAGCATGCAGGTACAGCAAGTAATCAGGAAGGCAAGTGGAATGCTGGCCTTTATTGCAAAGGAGATGGAGTATAAAAGTAGGGAAGTCCTGCTCCAACTGTACAGGGTATTGGTAAGACCACACCTGGAGTACTGCATAGTTTTGGTCTCCTTATTTAAGGAAGGATATACTTGCATTGGAGGCAGTTCAGAGAAGGTTCACAAGGTTGATTCCTGAGATGAAGGGGTTGTCATATGGAGAGAGGTTGAGCAGGTTGGGCCTATACTCATTGGAGTTTAGAAGAATGAGAGGTGATCTTATTGAATGGCGGAGTAGGCTCAAGGGGCTAAATGGCCTACTCCTGCTCCTATTTCTTATGTTCTTCTAAGCTTCAGATCTAGAAGCCCAGCTATGATATGTTACTTAGTGATGAGATAGTGAATTGTAGTCACGGAGCATTTATATTTTGTATATCAAGCATTGAAGTGTACAGTAAATGTTACTGATTTGTCCCAACAGTGCCATAGAAACTATTCAGAATGTGAGAGCTGTACATCAGCCATACTGGAATTATTTGAAGAATCACGGTAATATTTTTCTCAATCTTATATAAAATTCTTAGTGCACATTTTTTCTAGAAAGAAAAGACTTGTTTTAGGGTTGTATTTGTGGGGAGGAATTTTATCTTCATGACAGTGAGGGGCCTCAATACTTAGGAAAGAAGCTTTGATTACCCAATAATGTCTCAGTCACTCCCATGGCAAGTATCGTAGCCAGATGCAGAATAAAGCTGCCTTTACTGTGCCTCAACAAATGTGCAGTAATTCCAAATAAAGGATAGCACCATTTACTGCATCACTGATTGATTTTCTTTCCATTTCCAGTGCTAGAAGTCTAAATTTCCTGCTTGTTCATAAGCCAATGGTGAGAAAATCCAGCCTCTGAGTGAGAATATATTGTGCTTGTATATTATGGGCAATTTTGTGCCATGACCCCCACATTTTGGGAACTGGGTTGGCTCCAGACTTTTTTCATGTGGAGCCATTTATATCGTGCTTGGAGAAGATGCTATCATCCTATTAATTTGCATTGGATTCAAATCTACATGAGTTCATTATAAAGGGGAATTGTCATCGACAGGAGAGAGCTATAGGAAAATAAAACTTTGGAAAAGTTTGACTAGGCATTCAAAATGATTTGTATAAACATTTGCTTAGTAACTATATTATAATGTTTAGTTGAATAATGGTAAACCGAATTTAGTTGAGATTAAGAGTGGAAAAGGCAAGTCACTGAATCATCCATTTCCCAGTTTCCAGTTCTATATCATGTCAGTTGTCCAAAACTGTGCAAGTATCAAATTAATTAAATGTGTATTCTTAATGACTTCCCTTTTCGGTGACAGTAAAACTTTGTGAATTTAATTTTGAAATAATCTTTCTGCAATATTTCCTTCATCTCTCTTATTGATGCTACTAATATGATCAGTGCTGCTCTCAATGTTCCTCTCTTGTTCTTCCTATATGCCATCCTATATATTCCTCCTTCTTCCTCTGTCTCGCTATCAGTATCACGATTCATCAGTCTTTCCCATCAGCTCAGCTTTGCTTTTCTTCTACAATCTCCATGAACCCAAGTTTGGCATCGGCTAACCATTAATTTACTGATTTATCTAATTTCTATTCTATTTTTTTCAACTTTGGCAGTGTGGACTTGCCCCTTAAATGGGTTACTCCAAAAATGTTTTAAATTATTAAAAGGCTTCCTATTTTCATGTAATATTACATTGGTCAGCTTCAGATTTATACATACTATATGGGGATGATCACCTGCCTGGCTTTGGGCGGGGGTGGAAAATATGCCCAGGAGCTGTTCTCCACTCCTTGCTGGTTATCCTGCTTCCAAGGATCTTCCATCAGAAGGGATGGTGACTGTTGAATATAGACAGCCAGATGTGAACAGACATATTCAGAGTGGATGTCTGCTGCTGCTGAAATGACATTGCTCTCGCTACCTCTATAACAGCAGAGGATGCCAGTATGATGCTTTTGTCTAATGTTGCTATGATGGACGGGAGGGAATTTTTAAAAACAATTTAAATCCACTCCTAATGGACTGCAATCAGTCAGAGACAATCGATGAGAGGCAAATGATTACATTTAAAAAATGTAACCAAAAACCTGACTTCTCTTCAGTGGTTGTGGAGGCAGACTCATTCTGTTGCTGCAGGTGCCTGAAGCCTGCAGCCATAATTTATTTTTATTATTAAACTGAATTCAGGAGGTCGGTCGGATTGAGCTCTGAGACATAAGGGCAGGCTGTTGTGTCTTGTAGTGAAAGAGGGAAATCTTGCCTTGTGACTCGAATATGTACATTCAAGAAATAATGGCTTGTTTCATTCATTCTGGAGATGGTAAGAAAGTGGGCTAAATACAGACTAATTGATGTGTGCTATTAACCAGTTTTTCACTTTGCACAATTTCTTCAGACAGTTTCTTTATTGAAGACCTAAGCACTAAGAAACGGAACATTGGTATTGAAGAGGGTAATTCTGAATCAAGTGCTGCTACAAATGCAGAAGAGAAGAACATAACTATGGTTTCTAAAGTGAATCAAGATTTTGATGAGTTCATGGATTCCCACATGAAGAAGGTTCTAGTGTTGGCTCCACGTGTAAGAACTGCATTGGCCAGTTGTGGAGAAAAGTTAACCAGGTTGGATCAATGCCTTCAAGTAGAAGAGAAGAAAATTGCCATGGAAGAAGTTGGCGTTCTCATCAGGTTTGGCTGAATTGCATAAAAAGTTTCTGTGGAGGCACAGTTCATGTGTTATCTGGAGAGACTAGGGAAAAACAGGGAAGTTGGTAATAACTGGAAATGGAGGTAATTGGTGAGAGTATGGAGTAATTTTCTTCCCTGTTGATTGCTACCCCAGTGGATTTCTGGTTAAGACTGTCCATAGCTGAGCCATGCAGGCCAAGAAGGTTTCTGGTTCAGTGCCTGGTTTGTGCTGAGTTTGCTGACCGTGTGAGAGTGAAGGGTTACAATTGACTGTCGACACTCCTGGGGTAAACAATGAAAAATTGGCCAGGCTTGCCACTCCTGTTAATTGATCCCTGCTGGAAGTATGCAAATGGAAACAGAATGAGGTCCTTGCTAACTTGATTTACAAATTAAGAGCGACTACTTAGTAAGGAGTACTGGAAATTGACTGGTGCATATGGAATGGTACCTCAGCAAGAATTTAATACTTTCAGGAGAGGCAGAGGGAAAATAATAAGAAAATAAATTAAGTGATAAAGTGGGGGGAAAAAAACAAATTAAAAAAAAAATGTAATAGAAAACCTTGTTTACTATTTCTGCTGCTTAAAGTGGAGATAAATGTAAATTGATGGAATACATCCAAAGAATATTTAAACAGGAAGAGTTGGGTGAAAAGTTTGGAAGATATCTGATAACCACAACATTTCAGAAAGTCAGCAGCATTATCTAGGAATTGCAGACCTCTTCGCTTGGCATCTTTAGTAGAACAAAATGGACAATTATTTGTTGTAAAAGAAGCAATTTGAGAATATTTAAAGCGGGTACTGCTGGGAGAGAAGAGCATTACTAACTTGAAATACAACTCGTGGGCCAGATTTTCGGCTTTTGGGGTTTTTCGCCGAAACGGTAGCGATACGTGAAACTTACCGTTTTCGCTGCGCTACCGTTTTTAGGCCGAACTTTCGGGTTTTACATCTGCACCAGGGGTAGATCGGTAAAGGAGGCATTGCACAAGCATTCCCGCGAGTTTCGGCAACTTTAGTGTGGGGCCGGGAGCGCTGCGAGAGAGGTCTTGGGAGGACAAACATTCCAAAAACAATTACAAGACCTTTAACTATCTAATCGCTGCAAAAAGGTTTAACAATCAATACTTTAACTTACCTTTTTCGCAGGTTTTCATACTTACCGCTGCTGGCAGGGCTGTACCGACGGGTGTGCCGAAACTCTGATGCAAACGCAGTCCACGTCGGCGCACCTCTTCCCGGCGGTATTTAGAAGAGCTGCTGTAAACAGGTACCCGAGGATCCTACCCGAGCTTTGTGACCAGATTTTCGCTGCGGAGGGTCAAATTGAGGCGAAGATCTGCTCGCAAAAATCTGGCCCATGCATGTGTTTAATAAACATTTCTACCTATGAGGAGAAATTCCAACTTTTTGAAGCAACAAAGCAACTTGCATGATACATCCTTGGTGGAAAAAGCTCATTCGGTGATCTATGGGCTGACTTCAGCTTTCGGCTTCTTTCATTATGTCGGCGTGCGATTGACATTCTTTGTGGTATCTTGAAATTATTTTCTGAATTTTTCCACAGTGGTGGTGACTGTGCACACCTGAAAGATGAAAATCTTTTACTGTCCTTGGGAAAAATATTTCCACTGATTGATAAAATCACCAAAAGGGAGGTGGGTGAAATCTGTGCCCTGCTGTGACAACCGTGTCTATAACTCTGCAGCCATCCTGTGGCAATAGAAGAAATTGCAAATGGTCTGTGAGGAGAACAAATATTCCTCCTCATTCTATGTTTTATGTTCTGAATATTCGTAAGTTTAACACCAACAATGGCAAATTAAGGAATATAATTACATGTTGTTAAATGTTTCAGTGCTTGCATGCATTTTTTTGATCAATTTCTTGTTTTGGACTAAGGGAACATTGATGGTGGGACTCTAACAAAGAGTTGATAGCGTGGGGAGAAAATAGGGAGATGGAGCACAAAGAAATTTCCCTAAAAGTCTGATTGTTGCTGCAATCCTTAAAGTATAACAATGGGGGAGGGTTGCACTGCATATTTTCTGCACGCTTTAATGAAAGAGCAAAACTGAATGAGCAACTCCAAGCTGGAAGAATGTAAGACTGTACAGAACCAGAAAATACCATTTTGGTCCATCTGGCTTACATAGAAACATAGAAAATAGGTGCAGGAGTAGGCCATTCGGCCCTTCAAGCCTGCACCACCATTCAATATGATCATGGCTGATCATACATTTCAGTACCCCCTTCCTGCTTTCGCTCCATACCCCTTGATCCCTTTAGCCGTGAGGGCCACATCTTACTCCCTTTTGAATATATCTAACGAACTGGCCCCAACAACTTTCTGTGGTAGAGAATTCCACATGCCCACAACTCTGAGTGAAGAAGTTTCTCCTCATCACAGTCCTAAATGGCTTACCCCTTATCCTTAGGCTGTGACCCAACATCGGGAACATTCTTCCTGCATCTAACCTGTCCAATCCTGTCAGAATTTTATATGTTTCTATGAGATCCCCTCTCATTCTTCTAAATTCCATTGAATACAAGCCTAGTTGATCCAGTCTTTCTTCATATGTCAGTCCTGTCATCCCGGGAATCAGTCTGGTGAACCTTCGCTGCACTCCCTCAATAGCAAGTATGTCCTTCCTCAGATTAGGCGACCAAAACTGTACACAATATTCAAGGTGTGGCCTTACCAAGGCCATGTATGACTGCAGTAAGACCTCCCTGCTCCTATACTTGAATCCTCTTGCTATGAAGGCCAACATGCCATTTGCTTTCTTTACTGCCTGCTGTACCTGTATGCCAACCTTCAATGACTGATATACCATGACACCCAGGCTTGCCCCAGAGATTGACATTATCCTGTCTTGGTTGAGGAGGATGGACTGATTTTATAGATCTGTTTTGTACTGAGCTTGTCTCACTTACTGTAGACGAAGGTAGCTGATCTGCTTTGCAGTCTAATAACCTTTGTTTCCTATTACATAGGTTAGGAATGGTGTTGTGGTATCCCCTATGCTGTCATCTGGTGCCTTTGCAGCACGTTACAGTACAACAGTTGGAGCAAGCAGGTATATTAATGTTGAATTTACTTAAACTGATATTCCTTTTCTCTTTTCAATTTTCAACCCCTGGTGCCTGCTCTCCTGAACGTGCATCTCAAAAATGTACTTTCATGGTATTACCTGTCCTCCAACATCTCATCCAAGTCTAAATGTATCCTCTCTAGTATCTACACAGGCGCTTCCAGCAGGGAATTTTAAGTGGCAAACGGGAGCAAAACCATGGCCATTTTTCCCTTCCCTAATGTAGGGCCACATGTTAACTGTTGGTGTCTCTACTGCCATCCCTGCTGAGTTCAGCTAAATGAGCAGACTAGAGATCGGACCATCATCATTCATTATGAAGCCACTCAAGTATTGGCAAGGAGATCGGGATTATGTACACTGACAGAGAACATAAGAAAAGTAAGGAATTAGGAAAGGCTACCTCGAGGTCAAAAGCTCCCCATCATGGTATGTAATTGTATATTGAATACTCCCAATGATTTTGGAAAAATCTTCCGAGTAATATGATTGAGGCAAACATCTATCGCTCTTTAAGTAAAGAGGCTTTTCCTTATATGCTCAACATTTAATTTCAGAAATGTCCTTTGTGTCTTCTCGTCTGGTCCTTACTTTCTTTAAACTTGGTAAATAGATGGTAAACCCTGATTATCATTTAACACTCTAATAGATTTTAAACCGTACACTTCTCTATCTTTTCTCGTAACTCATCCCATTTATCTTTGGGAACAGTTTTTTTTCCTCTTTTCTATATTCCTTCTAATGACGATGTATCTTTTTGTGACATAGTGACGAAGATGAATAATATATTCAAAATGTAATGTGACTAGTTCATTGTAATCATAGCATAACTTCACTTCTACTGTCCTACCATTCAATAATAGCTTTTCATTTACTGTCTGGACATTAAAAATTACTTGTAATGCTGTGAATTATGTTTATTTTCTCCCTTAAGAGTTTTACTTCTGGTGCTTGGAGAGGCTGATATTCCAACTGATAAAGATGATGAGTAAGTTCCTTCTGTTTAATCTCAAAAAATACTTCAAATCGTAATATTTTAAAATGTTCATGTAGTTTAAGAATCTGTTTTCAGTCTGAGAATTAATGTTTGCTTCTTTTGGGATGTAAATATTTCTAAAAGACTATTGGAGCCCCTCGCTGCTCCATCCCAGGTACTTACTTAGTAGCAGAGTCATACAGTTAAGGAAGGTCTCATCCACAATTGTTGTTGAGCTAGCTGTCCTCGGCCATGGTGGGAATGATAGCAGCAGCACAGTAGCAGTATTAAAATTAGCATTAGTGCCGGGTTAGGGAGGAGAAAATGGATGGAGAGTCCTGCTCTTGCCAGCTATCCAGTGAGCCCTGCTAGAAGTGCAAATGTGTCCTCAAATAAATATAGGATTGAGCTTGACTGTAATGATCTCCTGATCAAATAACTTGTTGACTGTATGAATAATGAGCACGGGGCAAGGACTGAAGGAAGGCCAGTGTCAGTGCAAGTATGTCCCAAGAAGTCCTGGGGCCCGAAATTCATCGACTTACCGTCCAAAAATGCAAGTTTGGTCAAAAAACATGTACGTGCCGCTCGGCGGAAGATTCATCATTGACATATCGCTGAGCGGTATGCACACCATCCGCCGTGCAGAACTGCCTGCATACCGCCCAAAAGTACAAGTTTCATACCGCAAACATACCACTGGAGCTGCATACTGTCCTGGAAAAGGTGGTTTTACTCACTCTTAAGTGGGCGGGAATGGGCGGTAATGCTCGGTGCCGCCATTTGAAATTGGAAGTGGTCAGCAAAAGCAGCACTTCAGTATTTCTGAGATGAACAGTGACTTTACAGTGGGAAAGTTATTTTTATTGGTGCTGAGTACATTATTAAAATAGCATTTGAGTTAATATTTTTTTCATTGAAAAATAATTTTGAGTTTATCTCAGGATATTTGAGGAGATTCTGGAGATTTAAAAAGAATGGGGCCTGTACTATCTCAGCCTGTATTGCTGACTACCTGTCTAATGCAGGATCCAGATGGGAGAAGGTTTATTGAGCAGAGTTATCAGGGTAATGGAGGAGGTCGCAGACTGATGATGAGGAGGAGGAGGAGGCCTTTCCCCCAAAGGATTTTCAGGGAGAAGCGCTCATACTTAGACCTGACCGATCGACAATGCGTTTGAAGGCTGCGCTTCCGAAAAGAGGTGATCAATGAGATTTGCCAGCTCATTAAGGCAGACCTGCAGCCCAGTACCACCATCATTACTGCACTTCTCTGTCGAGATGAAGGTGACTGCAACACTTTCCTTTTATGCATGCGGCTTTTTTCAGGCATCAGCTGGGGACATAAGAACATAAGAAATAGAAGCAGGGGTCGACCATACGGCCTCTTGAGCCTGCTCCGCCATTTAATACGATCAGAGCTGATCCGATCATGGACTTGGGTCCCCATAACACCTTAACCCCTTGTCGTTTACGAAACTGTCTATTTCTGACATATGCTGTATTTCTCAGCACGCTGCTCTTCGTTGCATCTGACAGGTAACCGAAGCACTGTATGCACGCCGGATGGAATTTATAAACTTCCCAATGACCAGGGAGGCACAGAGTGACAGGGCTTTGGGATTTGCACGCATTGCCGGCTTCCGCAAGGTGCAGGATGCTGTTGACTGTACCCATATTGCCCTGCGAGCACCATTACCGGAGGGGGGAGGTGTACTGAAATCGCAAGGGATTCCGCTCGTCTGCGACCATACGCAGCGCATCATGGCAGTGGATGCCTACTTTCCAGGGAGCATCCATGATGTGCACATCTTGCATGAGAGCACTGTGTCTGATCTGTTGAAGTCTGAGCCACAAGATGGATGCTGGGGGACAATGGGTACGGCCTCGCCACCTGGCTCTTGACCCCGCTGTGGAACCCTCAGACAGAAGCTGAGCAACGATATAATAAGAGCCATATAGCCACGCGTAATATTATCAAAAAGACAATTGGCGTGCTGAAGCAGCGCTTTCAGTGCTTGGACCACTCTGGAGGCAGGTTGCTCAGTTCAGTGGTGTGCTGCATGTTGCATAATTTAGCAATCATGCGGTGACAGGAATTGCCACGGGACTGCGGGACCACGTGAGGCGCAAGTGCAGGAGACGGAAGAGGAAAATGAGGGGAATGAGGATGAGAGGGAGCTTCCAGATGAACCCATGGCGCCCCCCCCACCCCAAACACCACAGCAGAGGGCACACGGAGCGTATGTCACTGCAAAATTGTTATGTCAGCAGCTCATAAATGAATGCCTTAATGTGGAGAGTTACGTTTTGTGACCCTGATGACTGTTACCCCAAAAGTTTGACACTGTACAAGAGTGCTTAAATTCAATTGAAACGTTTATGTAAAAATGTAAAAATTATACAATTGTAAAACTTACAACTTTAACTTTGAACAACTTTAACAACTTGAAATAAATTTAAAAAAAATCAAACTTCAACCATTTTAAATGAGCAATGAACACTTGACTACAACAAAGCACCCTTTACTGTCCTTGACCTCGACCACATGCTCCACCACACTTGGGACTTGGCCCCGCCCCCTCCCCCCACTTCCCTTTCCCACTGCTCCTGAGCCTGGACCTCCCCGTGCTGGTACCAAGCGTGCAGCAGTGCACCCCGAGTGCTGTTGCTGTTGTTGGGAGTCAGACATTGCAGGCGCAATGAATGGGGCCTCAGGAGAAGCTAGTGATCCGGAAGGCACGGCTTCAGGGCTGGAAGCTGCTGGCAGCTCCTCATCCTCAGGTGCTGTCGACCCGACTACTATGGCACAAGAGGATTCCGCGCCATGTGGCGATCCCATCGATTGCCGCATGGAGTCGGCGGCTTGCTCCATCGCAGTGATCAGACGTTTCCAACTATCGTAGCCAAGGCCTTGAGCAGCTCTCGACTTATGTTGACGCTGGCCTGTGACCGACGCACCGTGTCCTGCTACGCACCTATCTGTCTTGCAGCCATGGACCTTTTCTGCACCAACCTCCGTCGCGGCGGCAAAGGCGCTGCAACACTGGGGGTGCCTTACTGTGCACGGCTTGGTTCCACAGAATCAGAGAAGGCATGGGGTAGTCCCATGAATATAGAGTCGGTGGTGGAGGATGTTCCAGCTGGCCCACATGGAAGTGGTGTACCCTCTTCCGTCTCCACCCCCACCACTGGCTCCAGGATGAGCTGCTCTTCCTCTTCCTCTTCATCATCTCTGGCAGGGGTGAAGTCTGGAGAGGGCTGGGTGATGCCAGAGGTCGAGGCAGTGGGTCTGTCGTCTAGTCTCTCTGCGGAGGTCTGGTCTGTATCCTCCAAGTCTGGAAGTACAAAACAATATTTCAAAATGCTTGGCACCAGGGGAGGGGTCAGGGTTACATGAGTACAGTGACGTAGCGCAGTCTTACTTAAATGTCCACCACTGCTGCATTACTGCATTACATATCACAGACAGACAATACATATATGCATTGTGTTACATGCCCCCAACATTGCAGTACATCACATGAGCCCAATATTACAGTGCAATAAACTTACATTACATGAGGCCAAGATTACAGTTACATGAGGCCAAGATTACAGTTACATTACATGATATTACAGGACCGCAGCACAAACTGGGGATTGTATTGAACTGACCATTCTGTGTGGGTGGGTCAGCTCCAATGCCGTGATGGCACGGTTGCTATCCCCGACCAGTAACAGGGCACGGATCTCAATCTCTGTCAATGATTCGTGTGTTGGGATTCTCTTTCACCCCCCTCCCTGCACCGGCCCGGTACGCCGCTGATCCGCTGCTATTGCAGATGTCTTCTGTAGAAAGTGAAGTAAAAATCTTCAATCCATTTAACATCGCAGACATGCAGGTTTATACACACACACACACACATAACACTGTGTTGATCCTCTTGTCATTGCCTGAAAGCACTAAATACATCGCCGTAATCTTGGGATAAATAACATCATCCGTGTGACACTGAATCTATATTTGCATAGTACATGGGGGATGCCTAATTAAAATAATTACTTATTCTTGCTACCTTCACCAGGTCGTTCCAACTCTTACGACACCTTTCCCTGGTGCGTACTAGCCTCCCCGATCTCATCCCATATTCTGTTGTACTCCTTTGGTGGGGCTTTCCACGACCACCCTTCGTTAAGTTGGAGTATCTCTCTCTAATATTCTCCAGCAGGGCAGGTAGCTCCATCTCGTCGAAGGCGGGTGCCTTCAACCTCCTGTCCTTCTTGATAGTCCTGCGCTTCGATTTTTTTCAGCATTTCCATTCTATTTATATTTGTTATATATTATATGATTTTTGATTTATAAAATATATTATTGTAGAATTATTATTTTTTGACTTTGGAATCTCTCTGATTAAACCAGCTGACCCTCTAATACCTTGCTGCTCCTTCTTTAATCTCTCTCCCTCGACTTCAACTCTCTGCGCATGCACAGGTGACCCCCTGACCCCTGAAATCGTGGGGGGAAAGCACCTGTGGAGTTCGCGCATGTGCAGTGCAGTGCCGCACCATCCATTGACAAGAAAGTCGATCTTGATTGACTATAATACTGTATACCGCCTGCTGCAGACCGCTCGCATACTGCTGAAAAAAATTCCACCAAACTAGTGCTTTTCAAGCTCTGCGGTATTTCGGCGGTTTTAAACGACACACCGCCGAGGAATGGGCAGACCTTGCATCCTGATGAATTTGAGGACTATGGTCTTTAGCAGAGAAGTGAAGGAGGAAAAAGTGGTGAAAGATTTTGTTCAAAGAAAACACTTCGATATTCATTCAGCTGAATTAATGATCATTCTCTTTCATTGCTGATTTTTATTTTATTTTTCCAAAATTACCTCTTTTGCTGAAGCCCCCTGGTAGATCATCCTCGTGACCATTCATAATGTGTGAGCCTCAGCACTGGAAAGCTATTCAACTGTAGAAGGCATGGCAACAAAGCCTGAAATCAACACACACGGACTTTCAAGCAGGAGTCACTGGACATCAATCAGGAGCAGGAATTGTGGCTTATTTTTCTCCTACCTAATTAGGACAATTGTGTCCTAAATGTTTTCTCATTCTGTCCTGAGTAAACACATCTGGGACCTTGTTTGTATGGCTTAATAATGGACAGCCTTTATTCTTTTTTTAAAAAAAAAAAGACCTGTGGAGGACACAATTTTAAACATTTGGTTCCAACTCCCCAACAATGAAAAGGTGTTGTATAGAAACATCAGTAGAAGACTTGGGGACATATATGGTTCCCATGAGGTTACATATAAAATTGGCATATCTGTGCACCTGACCGAAGGAGAGTGCAGATCTATGCGACTGCAACCCCGCCCCAACCCAGTCTACTCAAAGTGGTAGATGAGGATAAACTTTGTGAGTTGAGAAATACCAAAATTAAAAAATAAAATTCTGACTAGATTCCAGCTATTTAAAATAAGTCAATTGTTGAATATTAAGAAAATGCAATATTTTAACATCTTTTGAAATGCAATTGTCAGAAAAATCCTAGTGGTGCAGATATATGGGAAGCAGGATGAGAAGAGACAAAGCAATTACTACATTCCAATTTGCTGGAAAGAGGTATGTGTAGAAAATGGCTATTTTAAGTAATTATTACTGACCAATGTATGTACACCAAATTAAATTTGAGAAAATGTTTTATACTCCACTAACTGGATAGTTTAGAATTCTTGAAGGTACGGTAGCATTGTGGTTACGTTACTGGACTAGTAATCCACAGGCCAGGACTAATGATCCGGAGATGTGAGTTCACTAATGTCCTTTAGGGGAGGAAATCTGCTGTCCTTACCTGGTCTGGTCTATATGAGACTTCAGACCCACAGCAGTGTGGTTGACTCTTAACTACTGTCTGAAATGGCCTAGCAAGCCACTCAGTTGTAAGGTGACTCACCACCACCTTCTCAAAGGCAAAAATTGCCTAATGTAGTTGGAGAAGCCATTTACAGCAACTAGATTACTGTTCAGGAATTTAAGAATAACACATAAGTTAATACAGGGAAAACTACATGGTTCTTGCACAAAGTATTTGTGCTCCCAGCACCCGCCCTCACTGTGCTGTGTGCAACCCACAACATCCTACATCATGGCCTTACATCTGCATGATCTCATTGGGAGATCCACTCTTGGACATTTGCAGACTTCCTCTCGAGGAAGATTCAGGGAAATGGAAGAAAATCTGGATCCCTTTTCTGGACAACCACAGAGAACACGACAAGATTCAGCTCCCTGATTAAGTCATTTGTTGAGGTGGTGAAATCAATTAAAGCCATTATGGGACAGACCAGAATCCCACAACTAGCAGAGATCTAAGGATACATTTTGCAATACTCCCATACACCTACAGAGAACTGGCAATCAGAGTCACTTGAGAGGGACGAAGACTAGGAAGATGATGACCGATTTCCCATGGTGAATTGTTAGATCAAAGCTGTACAGAGGTGATTAATGGGAGTCCCCTAAAGACTGGCTTAGGCTGCTTCCCATTGTCATTTAAATCAAGGAATTGACATCCCATAATTTTACCTGTCACCAAGCAACTCAGATCTGGAACGTTGTTTCCATTATGTGCTCAGATACCAGCTAAATTATTATGCCTTGTGAAAGATAATTGAAGCAGTCTCAACTAGATTTGTTTCACGTAGTGCAGTTATTTGTTTGCTTTATCAAGGTCCCAAGGAAGTCCCATAGCTAATGATGCCTATACTACTGTTTTCCAGTGAAGCTGAGTAGGCAAGTTGCTTAACTGTTGCAGTGAATCATGTTCCACTTAATAGCATATATGAGACTGCCAATGGAGAAATCTTCACAGATTTATTAAACGCTGCGGTCTAGATTTAATAACAGCATTTGATTTTAGCAAACTGGTCCTGCTAGCTCGTCTTGAAGCTCCTACTACTTTTGTATACCCTTATTATGGGCCCAAGTTTCCACATGATTTGCGCCTGATTTTTAGGAGCAACTGGTGGAGAACGGACTATCTTAGAAATCGCAATTCTCCACATTTTTTTTTCTGCAGTTCTAGTCCGGTAGAACAGTTCTACTTTGGAACAGAATTTTTTCTTCAAAAGGGGGCGTGTCCGGCCACTGACGCCTGATTTCAAAGTTTCCACAGTGAAAACGTACTCCAAACTAACTTAGAATGGAGCAAGTGAAGATTTTTGTAGAACTGAAAAAACCGTTCTACACATTAAAAAATCAGGTGCAGGTTACAAATTAGGCGTCCAGAACCGAGGTGGGGGGGGAGGGGGGTGGGGGGGGGAGGGAAGTCATTAAATTCTACAATAAATCCTTATTTATACTTCTACAAATATTATACAAATAAATCCAACCTGAATAAACATTTATAAGCAAAGAAAAGATTAAATAAACCATCTTCCTACCTGTGTGAAAGTGCTTCAGCCAGGAAGAATTCTGCAGCCGTTCGTTCCCGCGGCGGGGGGGGGGGGTGGGGAAGGAAACAGCTGTTCGTTCCCGCGGAGTGGGGGGCGGGGGGGGAGGAGGAGGAGGAGACAGCCGTTCCCGCGGAGCGGGGAGGGGTGAGAGGAGGAGACAGCCGTTCGTTCCCACGGAGCGGGGGAGGAGACAGTGAGAAGGCTGCAGGAAGCCTCTGTGCTGATGGCAATGTGCTTTTATTAAAAAAATGTTCAAAAATTAAACAGCTACAAAGAACTACAAAAATGGCCGAGTGCCAATGTTTCCTTCACACTGCGCGTGCGCGAACGCTCCAACATGCACGCGCAGCGTTGCCGGCAGGAAAAAAAAACTAATTTAAACGGTACCCGCCCCCTCCCACTTACAAAATCGGCGCGAGTGTAGGCTCCGCCCCCCTGGGCGCCACGCCAAACAGACAAGGAGCTGCAGGGCTCTCCAGAATCGCACGTTTTTTTTCTGGCGCCGGTTTAGGCGCGAAAAACGGGCGCCCAGCTCGGAGGGGCGCCCGTTTTTTATCGTGTGGAAACTTGGGCCCTATGTGTGGAAGATACAGAATGCAGCAGAAAGCTACATTACTTACCTGGCCAGCTTTATCGCTCCTCTGCAAAACATAATCCCACCGATCTGTCCTACAGTGGTTTAGTTTGCAGTAAAAACTAACTGGGACAATGGTGCAGGATTGGAGTCTTTCTATAACTGGAGCAGGAACCTGTGTGCAGCACCACCTATCTGAAATGCCATGACATTTTTATGTGCTGCTTAGCCAGGAGTTTAATTTTATGAAAAATAAGGTTTCAAACTTTGACCTTTAATTAACAGTATTATGTTCTGATTATTAAAATCCGACTTTTGGAATAGTAGATTGTAGTTGTGGAAAGCAAAATATGAATAAAGTATATGTTCATTTGTTACCTTCCTCGTACAGTAGGATACCCCAAGTTGTCCAAAGTGAAAACTCGATATTGGACTACTTCCATCACTTCTGTTCTTGCTGTCCTCAAAGTATTCTCATGGTCCTTGTCAAGTCATGTGAATTATATAAAACTTTTATTTATAAATGTTTGGTACTACCTTGTGGGTTTAAGAAATTTATTTGTCATTTTGCCACTGCAGCAAGAGCAAATTTGGAACCTTTTTCAATCTATCCAGAACTCAACTTAATTTCTACTTGATCCAACAAAGGCCAACCCTTGCATTTTAAGAGACAATTTCCAACATTTATAGAAATTGTATCCTCCACAGAAATATATGCTTTACTTTCTTCACCAGTGAAACAGAGAATCCCTATGGACTAGGAAGATCAAAATGAGTGCCCTACTCGCAGTCAGAAGACACCAGAGATCACTTCTGTATGATTCTTTCTCCTTGACCAGTCCTCCCCAATGCAGAAATGCAACAGCCCCCAGAGAGTCAAAAGCTTTTAGTCTAATTGTAGGACAGGAAATTGCATCGCCAACTTTGAGTATTTTTTTTCTCTTTTCTTTTACAGAATAATGAATGGGATGGGGATCTTCTTTATACACTGTTGGAGTTTATTCTACCTTTGGCATATGGACACCGGCCTGAACTGGTGATTTTGGCAGTGGGATCTAACATTGGAATTCAAGCATTTACACTAGCTCACTTGACACATTTACTCCAGGTGCTTGCTGAGGGTCGGATCCTTGTAATAAGCCGGGTATGATGAAATTAATTGGTTCTTTAGGCTCTAGGTTAATTTTATGTTTGCAGAGGTTTACAATACATGTGTAACTCTTAAAAGTATGAAACTGTCTATATTGTTTGTGTTGTTTACACTGGGCTTCTGATCTTATGCAGTATTGTCTGGTGCATGTGAAAACAAGATTACAGAACAACTGTTGCTGTTTGCAGCACTGTCTAAATTAATCCTAAAGAACACACACTACAATATATATTCTGAGCCACTCCCATTAGATCAGGTAGGTTAGTTAGATCCCAAGAAAGTCTAACGTTCTGATTCCTGGCCTGTGCTCAGTTAGCTAATCTCAGCCATGATAGTGGGAAGGATGCTACAATTGACCTCGGCAGTTCTAAGTTAAGAAAGGGAAAAAGATCAGTTGGCAATCCCATTGCTGATCACTACAGTGATCTCTGTTGTAAAGTATATTTGTGGGTTCAGCAGTAATGCCCCCACTTTCACTAAGTGTACACATGCAGAATGTCTGTTTTAGCAAGGGACCATAGACTGACAGTCCCCATGAAACCATACACCAGCACAAGTAAGCGCTTTCAGGAGAGCAGAATAGAAGAGATGGAGAAAGATGGAATGAATGGGGCAATTTTGAGTTTTATTAAATTAATGGCCCAGATTTTCCGGGGTCTATGACCATGTACGCACAGTACACAAGTGCCCCGATGCGATGCGCATGCGCGAAAACTGGAAACTTGCGATCTGTCAAGTTTCAGCTTGATCGATCGTACGAATCCGAAGGAAATCGACATTTGCTGTCGCTACTGCCCAGCAATTGCCCATGAAACTCTTGCTCCTGGTAAAAGCAAACATAAGGCCTTCTTTTACCAGTGTAAGGGTTAAATAAATATTAACGTAAGATTTTAAAAAAATTATTTAAACATTCAAAAACCTTAAATTAGTTTAGGTTATTTTTAGCCCCTTTAAAAATGTTTATTTCAAAAAATTAAATTTTTGTTTTAAATGTATAGTTAAATTGTATTTTAATTCATTTTAAACATAGGATGATTAATTTTTATTTAGGTTGTGTGAAAATTTATTTTTTATGTGATTCCTATTATGCTTATGGGGGCCCAGAAGAGGCGAGGGCGCAGGGGCAGAATGGGCCAGCCCACACTGCAATATGTGTGCGCACGAGGTCTGTGCAGCAGAGCTGGTCTCCAGTCGTCTTGGTTAATCCTTGCCATTGGACCAAGACCTATCTCTGTCAAGCCCGTGTGGTGGCTGGTGTGCAACGGCAACCATACGTTAAAAAAAAATCCACGCACAGGCATCTTCCACCCTTCAACATGTAGTTCGGGATCTGCAATATTGGGTCCTTCATCGAAACACCTGTGAACTCATCCCTTTTTGGCGTGGAAGCAAGTCATCCTCGATTCGAGGGACCGTCTAAGAAGAAGATGGGGACTCTGTACGTAAATGGAATCCCCATAAGCATAATGGGAATCCCCCTTTTTATTTAGATGGCCGGCCCACGTGATCCCGGAGGCTATTGCGAACGCCTGCGTCCCTGGGATACGTGGACCTAACTTTACGCAGGTATATGCCTGCAGGCCGAGGAGCGCGAGACTTCGGTAGGTCCGGGGCCATCAGTTAAGGACAGATTTAATTTGCGGTTCGGAGGCATTCTCCCACAGGAAGCCTCGACAGCAATTTCAGGTACAATATGGACTGAACTGTTCTGGTTTGTTTTAAAATTATTTGAAAAAAAATGTTAATGCTAATAACCTGTTGTAAAATAGATTTTCTCACTTTTGTTCAGGCTTCTGACCTTGTGGAGACTTTGATGAGTTCTTTGCTTGGTGATCCTATATCTACCATGAGACCTTTTGCTCTGAAACAAGAAAATGCACTAGTGTTGGTGAAACTTAGACGAGAACTGAAGCAGCACTGGAAATTACTTCAGAACAGCGGTAAGCAAACAAATCTAATACTTTAATAGACTTATTTTCCTCTAGAAAGATTAATTATCAGTGATGCAATGCACAGTGACATATAGTAAGGCATCATACTGCACCTGCGAAATGCCACACAGCACGTTTCTAACCTCAACCTTGCTGTGCAGAGAGAGGCCGGGGGGGTGGGGGCATTGTGCCAAATGCAGGCACATTCTCATAGAGAGTGAAAATAGAAAGGGAGAGAAAAGTGGAAATGCAATTATTTTGGCCAATTAAAAGAAAATTAGTATTAAACAAGAAACTTTATCCCATTAAGTCTCCCTTTCCAACAGACCTGATAATATTTCATTCTCACAGACTCTATCCAATTTATTTAATTGTCTGTAGGGAGGTGCACAATTTTCGGTAAAACTGCCGAGAAATAATGTGAAATTTAAACCTGACTCCAAACTTAACGAGCAAAAATAAATTGCAGTGCTGGACCATGATAAGTTTTGACCAGTTGTGTCCAACAGGTGGTATGATGGTCTCCACATGACTCAAACCTTTGTGTTCAATAAAGTATTTTGTTAATTGAATCTGTACTTGCCCTGACAACCATTGGCCCTGTTCAATTCCCAGCTACTTTTAAAATAAATTAATCAACAATAATCAGGGAGTTGAGAACTTTTTCACCCTAGAGAATGGCGGGGGTCTGGAACTCACTGCCTGAAAGGGTGGCAGAGGCAGAAGCCCTCACTGCATTTTTGCACACTTTAAAATGAAGTTCGGGACCTGGCCGCATTGGTCTCATCAGTCATCTTCAAACTCATTTAAATGTGGCAGCAAGTCATGCTCAACTTCAAAAAAACTGCCTCAAGACAGACAGAAGAGACAGATATGTAACATGTCTGTGATGATGCGTTTCATTTATCTAGTGAGCCATTGGGAAAACTGCAAGCTTAATACTTTATATCCATAAACTAATGTTGGTACATAACTTCAATTGTGCTTTTGTTCTAACCTGACTCCATGTTTTAAATGTATGTGGAAATTTCTTATGTTGTATATGTAATATAATTTTCCTCTTTTCTAAATGCAGTAAATTAAACATTTGAGCCCTTTTGAAGTTGCAACTTGGAATAACCTGAATCCATATTTTGGAAACATCATTGGCATCATGTTATATTGGCAGCCCTATCATTACATTTGAATCCAAATATTCTACTAGAGATTCTTGAAGTGGTGGTAGTTCTCATCCTAAAATTACAGAAGCTGATCCATAAGCAAAGTAAAGAACTATTATCTTCATCTGCAGTGTTCGTCATATCAGCCTGCTGTACTTCACACAAAGCATCAACTGCAGTCAGGCTTTACATGGAGAACAGAACTATTCCAATGGTTTGCTTTGGATGAGCAGTGCATAGAATCAATTAATGTCTAATGAACATGAAGATATAAACGCTTTATTCATCAAATACCCAGACTTAAAGCGGTACATAGAAGTACTGTTACAACGGCCTTCCAGCCCAAAACCCAAAACAAGAGTTATATATTTCATCCATTATCTAGTATTTTTAAAGGTGCTATTTTTAAAGTTCAAAACAAGATGATACATTATATTTGAAATTTAAAAATCGATACTATAATAATGCTTCTGCTCTGTTACCATGTTGTATGCTGGGAGAATGAACAAATGGCAGCTGCTGCATTGCCTAGACTTCATCATGTTCAATACAGAATGAGCTGCTGCTTTCATTTGTCACACCAGACTGGAAGAAAGCAGGACCAACTGTACTGGGGTAGATTGCCTCATTTTAAATTAATGAAGAATGAATGTACATAAAATGCGTATTGTTTCCAAACCTTTGTTTAAATAAATGTGTTCACTGACTTGATTTGACCTGAACCCACCCTGCTCCTTGTTGGCCTTCCACTGACACCCAGGTCCCCCTCAGATTTGCCACTCAGAGCAGGGATGGACGCAAGGTCTTGGAAGCCTGCTTCTTCTGAGTGCCGCCCCAAATGAACACCTGCCCGGTGTAACAAAGCAAATTAGGTGGGAAGCCCTCTTGGGGCCCTTCTGCCTCATGCACATTATTACGCCTGCTCAGAGAGTAACTGCTCTCCAGCCCGCCCACCCCCAAATGTAACCAGGAAATTCCTGGTCACAATAGAGAATGGCTTGCATCACTGATTCCTGCTTCTTTTTCCTCTTGCTTTTTACCCAGGTGCAATGCACACAAAAATCTGTCCCATGTTTAGTATTACAATTACTTAACCTGTTCTCAGTCTAGTGGGTAGGGTTGCCAACCCTCCAGGATTGCCCTGGAATCTCCAGAACACTGCTGCAAGCAACCCAGGAGAAAAATAGGGACAATAAAAAATTGTTTCTCTCTTTTGAACACTTGTTTTAGTTATAAAAAATATCAGTTATAAAAGCACAAAAATCTACGCTGACACTCCAGTGCAGTACTGAGGGAGTGCTGCACTATCGGAAGTGCCGTCTTTCAAATGAGACGATAAATTTGAGGCCCTGTCTGCTCTCAGATGGGCATAAAAGATCCCATGGTACTATTTTGAAGCAGAGCGGGGGAGTCTTGGTCAATATTTATTCCTGATTAACATCACAAAAAAATACAGGTTATCTAGTCATTATCACATTGCTGTTTGTGAGAGCTTGCTGTGTGCAAATTGGCTGCCACATTTCCTACATTACAAAAGTGACACTTCAAAAAAAAACTTTATCAGTTGTAAAGCGATTGGCACATCCTGAGGATGTGAAAGGTGCTATATAAATGCAAGCCTTTTTTCATACAACATTTTGAAGCAAATAATATAGCTTATAGAATTATATTATTACATGCCTGTGGTGTCAACCATATAACTAGATGGGTAAGCACATACCCGTTTATCCATTATTTACAAGACTTTTGTTTTTTTTTTAAGTAGTTTTCAGCGATTTGAAATCCAGTTACTCATAGATGCGAGGACTGGACACCCTTAATAAGAATGTTGCATAGTTTCCACTCGTTTATACTGGTAATATCAATGCAATCTGGCTGGAATTGGCAGATCTAACACAAATGTTCATGAAATTTAAAAAGTGTTACATTTGTATTTTCTGCAATCTTTTAAGCTGGTTTAAGATTCAATTCGTGGATCAGGCTCTGCCCACTTACATTTAATTGTGCATTTTAAAGACTTTTTCATTTCAAAGTATATTTTGCGCAAATATAGTAACTTCGCCATTCAATACATTTCAGTGATGAGGCAAACAGCGAGTCGCCGTTTTCTCGAAGCTAACGGCGGAGCAGTCCAAATCGGACCTCAACTTTGAGCTTTTGGATTGCGCCTTTTAACTGTGCATTGGCTCGTCGCCTGAAGTTGTTGTACCATTTTCACATAAATAACACTGGGCACCATTAGCCTCTGTTAGTTTGACTGCAAATTCTGGCCCAGTGTGTTACTTGCAGAAAAAGCACTAAAGTTAAAGTAAATGGCAAACTTGTCTGGTTTAGTTGGTAGTCATTTATGTACAACAGTATATTTCTGCACTAATACACAACATGCTCTATAACATTCTAGTAACTATAGACTTATATCTTTGACAGACAAATAGTATAATTCAAAACTACACGTTCACAATGTAAAATATACATTAATTTACAACATTATACATTTATATTTACAATACCTAGCGTACCTAAAGAATGCATTCATGTATCTACAAATATTACAAGTCAGATATCATTCTAGCATTTATGCTGTTTCCATTTACGAGCGGCGAGTGTCAGTTGAGTGTCCCTCTTGTGCCACAAGTAGATCTTATTTACTATTAAATTGGCGTCATGAACATCACCAATGAGGACGTACTGCGCGGCTCGGTTGCTGCGTGTCATCTTGTGGGCGCAGTTTGCGTTGATGAGAAGCCACTGCTGAATAATGGTGCGTGTTCCAAGAGAAAACAGCGGGCCGGGACTGATCATCTCCACCCGCCCTTCCACATCATACTCGGATTCTCCCGAAGCACTCTTCCTCTTCGCCAGTGTAACCTTCACAGCTGTGGGCAGAACAACAAGGGGCCGTCATTCAGTGTTAAAAATATTAAAAGTCCCGCGTTTATTTTACGTTGTAAAAAGAATGGTTACGTTTCCGTTGCCGGGTTTTGTGTACAATTTATTTCCTCTATCTTTGAAGTTTTTTTTCCCTCAAAACTTACCAAAATTGTTCTGACAGAATGTCTGCAAAACTCTCTTATGTGCACCCGGTTCCTCTGTAGTAGGGCAGCCCTGGCAGGTCGGCTTTGGGAAAACTACATAGCAGAAACCAAAGAATTCAAATATTTGATATTGAAAATGTTATTGTTTATATAACAGCCGTTTGAACAAATTAGAATTGAATGGTGGTGTACTCGCGAAATGTCCATTAATATTGTCAGCTCGCAACGCAACATTGATATTCCTCGCAAGTCTTACATTTTCGGTAAGTGGTAGACTCTGTGCCGATCGATGTTAGGCATGTGTCTTCATCGGCTGGGAATCGGTCACAATCAAGGACAGCAGGCCAAGACTGCCCATGGCAAGCGAGGACTTGGCTACAACTGTCTCGGACAGCTTCACACATACTCCTGCAAGGTTGGATGAACCTGCAACGATACAATGGGACATTGTTAATGTGCATGCCATCCATTATGCTAATATTCCCAAACACTCAGCGATCACAATCCGCTATCCGAAATAACTAGACAAGGGATAAAATAACTGAACAGAGAATACTTACGTGTCTAAGCAGACTGGAGCAAACAAGGAGCAGAGGAAAGTTCCGGCCTCCGAGTGACACCCGGTCCGAAGAAGCGACTCCCATTCAGCAGATTTCGGGATCACCTCCCCGAGGGTGGTGTGGCCCATCAGATTTGGAAGCCTCATTTCTGAGTATCCGACATCTTGGCATAACCTCATTTCCTTTGGTATGGCCACACACTTTGTCGATATTCCAATATCAAAACAATCTATTAGCCCAACACGCAGGGCCCAGAGCAGCAAAAGGAGACATGTCTGAGTTCGGCGAGGCATCTGAAGAGGGCGAGGACAACACTCAACTACAGTATTCCTTTTTTGTCCCAGTGCTGGTTGCTGCATTTATATATTTCCTGATCTGCTTTATCAATTCTCAGTGATCTGTCAAAGTACTTCAGATAAGCCTTAACTTTTATTATTCATTCCCGTGATCACGTTGTGATTACACTGGAGGCGGGGTAAACACAGCACCTCTTCAGACGAGATTCATTTGTAACGGCACCCTTGCATTTTTGGTTAATTTTCTTTGTTTTAATTGTAAGGTGACTGGACAGTAATATATTTTTAAAAACATCTCAAATATATACAGTTCCAAGTTCGATTTAAGAAATCCTGCGTCTAAATTTTCAGTAGACAGTCAGACTACAGAAACCCATTTGTCTCCATTGTGTTTTGACAAATGGCAAATGTGAGAAGTGAAACAAAAGAATGAATTACCGAGTGAAGAAACTTCTGCCGGGACTAATTGTCTCCCGTCTCTTGTCTTGAGTACAAGTGTCACGCTGGAGACGTGTTTCTGGGTCTTGAACGTCAAGTCTGGTGTTCCAGCAACAGGTATGGAAAGGTTTGGAAAGCCAGAAAATGGAAGTTAAACTCGTTAAATCTCGATTTCTTGCTACAGGACCGTAATATTTCAGATAGATATAAATGAAGGCAGAACCTGATGTAACAAGACATATATAACTGAATATTGGCAAGATTTCCATCATGGCCCACTATATGGGCTAATCCACTTGTATCTATATTCAGCACGTCGCAATGATCTTTTAATTTTTTTTACTGGAAATAATGTTTCACGTTTTGATTTAACACGTTTTTTTAACATCTCATCGCCAGGACTGCAATTCTGACAAGATAGGACACCCTCAGTACAAGTTCAGAACTTTCTGACCCAGATGTTTGCCAACTGAGCAACGGTAATACAAATCATTTGTAACCCAGAATCTAAAAAATGCAACGCCCAAATCGTTCTTTAGACAGCTATATTGCCATAGTTCTTATATTTAAAATGGTTGCAGAGAAAGTAATGCTGAAGGATAACATCCCAATATATTTTTTCTACATTACAACTGATGAATGACATACATATTCTCCACTTCAATAAAAGGGCATTAGGATTAAACTATGCAGTGCCTGGACAGGCTGGCAGACACCTGACCCAAAGACATGAGGTCATGCATGGCTCCCTCACAGTTTAAAAGAGGCAAAACAGGCAGGTCTGATTCAACCTTTATACATACCTAAAGTGTTCACACTTCATTGTCAAGTGCATTAAACAGAAGTCAGTCTCACTTCTTCCTTATCTGTCTTGCAGATTCTTCACATTCAGGTATAATAACTGCAGCTCTCATACAATTCAGGGTGTTTCATAACATTTTTGGGTGGAGGTTAGCTGAATGCATTATTTTGGAGCCTCTTTGTTGTAATTTTCTTAAAATATTTACTAACTTAAAAATGTAAATGATCCCTTCTTAAAAAGTAATTTGAAACATTGATAGTGTATTCTTAGTCCAGTCAGACTCATCTCCTTCTCTGCCATCCTCATGCCAAGTAAAATGACACATGCAGCCGTGAGCCTATCATATTTGTTTTGTGTTCCAGGCTAGTAGATGGGATTAGGTCGGAGGGTGGCTATAATGTATAGCTACAATTCTCCCAGATTTCCAGTGAAACAATAATGTTCTTTTAACAATAACATGCATTTATATAGCATTTTTAACATAAAAATGTAGCACAGTTCATTCAGAGACTAGGGTCCTGAACTTAAAGAAAGGAAACTTCGACGATATGAGACGTGAATTGGCGAGGATAGACTGGAGAATTATACTTAAAAGGTTGACGGTGGATGGGCAATGGCAGACATTTAAATAGCACATGGATGAACTCCAACAATTGTACATCCCTGTGTGGCGTAAGAATAAAAAAGGGAAGGTGGCTCAACCATGGCTAACAAGGGAAATTAGGGATAGTGTTAAATCCAAGGAAGAGGCATATAAATTGGCCAGAAAAAGCAGAAAACCTGAGGACTGGGAGAAATTTAGAATTCAGCAGAGGAGGACTAAGGGTTTAATTAGGAGGGGGGAATAAGAGTATGAGATTAAGCTTGCAGGGAACATAAAAACTGACTGCAAAAGCTTCTATAGATATGTGAAGAGAAAAAGATTAGTGAGGACTAATGTAGGTCCCTTGCAGTCAGAATCAGGTGAATTCATAATGGGGAAAAAGGAAATGGCAGACCATTTGAACAAATACTTTGGTTCTGTCTTCACTAAGGAAGACATGAATAACCTCCCGAAATTAATTAGACCGAGGGTCTAACGAGAAGGGGGAACTGAGGGAAATCCTTATTAGTCAGGAAATGGTGTTAGGGAAATTGAAGGGACTGAAGGCCGATAAATCCCCAGGGCCTGATAGTCTGCATCCCAGAGTACTTAAGGAAGTGGTCCTAGAAATAGTAGATGCATTGATAGTCATTTTTCAACATTCCATGGACTCTGGTTTGGAGGGTAGCTAATGTAACCCCACTTTTTAAAAAAGGAGGGAAGAGAGAAAACAGGCCTGACATCGGTGGTGGGGAAAATGCTGGAATCAATTATTAAAGATGTAATAGCAGCGCATTTGCAAAGCAGTGACAGGATTGGTCCAAGTCAGTGTGGATTTATGAAAGGGAAATCATGCTTGACAAATCTAGAATTTTTTGAGGATGTAACTAGTAGAGTGGATAAGGGAGAACCAATGGATGTGGTGTATTTGGACTCTTGGACACAAGAGATTAGTGTGCAAAATTAAGGCACATGGTATTGGGGGTAATGTATTGACGTGGATAGAGAATTGGTTGGCAGACAGGAAGCAAAGAGTGGGAATAAATGGGTCCTTTTCAGAATGGCGGGCAGTGACTAGTGGGGTGCCGCAGGGTTCAGTGCTGGGACCCCAGCTATTTACAATATACATTAATGATTTAGACAAAGGAATTGAATGTAATATCTCCAAGTTTGCAGATGACACTAAGCTGGGTGGCAGTGCGAGCTGCGAGGAGGATGCTAAGAGGCTGCAGGGGGACTTGGACAGGTTAGATGAATGGGCAAATGCATCACAGATGCAGTATAATGTGGATAAATGTGAGGTTATCCACTTTGGTGGCAAAAACAGGAAGGCAGATTATTATCTGAATGGTGACAGATTAGTAAAAGGTGAGGTGCAACGAGACCTGGGTGTCATGGTACATCAGTCATTGAAGGTAGGCATGCAGGTGCAGCAGGCAGTAAAGAAAGCAAATGGCATGCTGGCCTTCATAGCAAGGGGATTTGAGTATAGGAGCAGGGCGGTCTTACTGCAGTTGTACAAGGCCTTTGTGAGACCACACCTTGAGTATTGTGTGCAGTTTTGGTCTCCGAATCTGAGGAAGGACATGCTTGCTATTGAGGAAGTGCAGCGAAGGTTCACCAGACTGATTCCCGGAATGGCAGGACTGACATATGAGGAAAGACTGGATCGGCTAGGCTTATACTCACTGGAATTTAGAAGAATGAGAGGGGACTGGACAGATTAGATGCAGGAAGAATGTTCCCGATGTTGGGGAAGTCCAGAACCAGGGGTCACAGTCTAAGGATAAGGGGTAAGCCATATAGGACCGAGATGAGGAGAAACTTTTTCACCCAGAGAGTTATGAACCTGTGGAATTCTCTGCCACAGAAAGTTGTTGAGGCAATTTTCGTTGGACATATTGAAAAGGGAGTTAGATGTGGCCCTTGCGGCTAAAGGGATCAAGGGGTATGGAGAGAAGGCAGGGATGGGGTACTGAGGTTGCATGATCAGCCATGATCATATTGAATGGCAGTGCAGGCTCGAAGGGCCGAATGGCCTGCTCCTGCACCTATTTTCTATGTTCCTATCAGCTCTTGACCAACTGAGATCAGGGATGGTTTTAGGGCCGTCAAACCCATGGGGTCCAGAGAGTCAGGAGCCCTGTGGATCCTGCTGAATTGGCCTGTATGTGGCAGATTTAATTTAATATAGATAAATATAGCGTTATGTGGTTGTGGCAACACCAAGCATGTGTACATCATGCAGGGTTGTGTGCTCAATGTTGTTGAGCAGGATAAAGACCTGGATGATATAGTACATGAATCTTTGAAGATCCATGACCAGTGTCGTGAGATTATTGAAAAAGCAAATAGAATGCTAGTATGTACTGCCAGGATGATCAAATACAAAACAAAAATGTTACACTGTCTTTGTACAAGGCTTTGATTAGGCCTCATTTAGAATGATGTGTTCAGTTTTCAGTTTCGTGTTCAGTTTTCATCTCCTTACATAGAAGGCACATAAGGAAGCCATTCAGCCCATCGTGCCTGTGGTGGCTCTTTGGAAGAGCAGTTATGCTTAGTCCCACATTCCTGATTTTTGTCCAGAGCCCTATAAGTTCCTCATCTTTGAGTACCTGCCCTTTTAAAATTATTTATGGAATTAGCTTCCACCACATTTTTGTGTGGAGTGTTCCAGGTAGATGATATAGAGATCCTAGAAAATGTTCAGAGGTGGGCCACTAGATTAAAAGCTCTTAGTTACCTCAAAAGGCTTCAAGAGCCAGGGCCTTTTACTTTAGAAAAATGTAGATTTCAAGGAAATTTGATTACGGCCTTTATGAAAGGATTAGATTATGTCCAATGTGGTTAGGAATTTGAGTTAGATAGGTTAGGAAGAATCTGGGAACGTGAGTTACATAAGCATGGTATACTTCTTTTCACAAAGAGTCATTTAAGACACTCCTTAAAACCTACCTCTTTAACCAAGCTTTTGGTCATCTGCCTAATTTCTTCTTTTGTGGCTCGGTGTCAAATTTATCTGCATTGTCTTGTAACACTGTTGTGAAGCCTCTTGGGATAGTTTACTACGTTAAAGGCGCTATATAAATAAAAGTTATTATTATTGTGGAACAAGTTGCCGATGCAGGCAGTGAGTGCAGATTTGGTGCAAACATTCAAAAAGGAGCTGGATGAGTTCCTGTATGTGGCTGACATAATTACTTACATAAGGTAAGTGAATATTAAGGAACCCCATACTTAACATGTTTCACATTTACATGGAGTGTGAGAATTTGCAGCCTCTGTTTCATTATTTGAAGGAGCTGCTCCTCAACAGTTGGCTCCCCTTCAGTCCCACACTCCTGATCCTTGGCCACTCAGTGCAGAAGGGAACGGACAAGTCGGAGGACCTCCTCGTGGGTCAGCTCCTGGGCCTGGCCAAGGTGGGCATCCACAGGTCCAGGTTGGACGCAGTCCCTAGGGGTGGTCGCTTTGGTTGTTTGCCTCTCTTCCGCAGTTGTTTCCGTGCCTGGGTAGCCCTGGAGGAGGACCAGGCAGTGTCTACCGGTACGCTTAAGTCCTTCTGCTATGGGTGGGCACCACAGGGAGTGGAGTGCTTGCTGGATATTATTTAATTTGATAAGTTTCCTTTGTTTTCTTTGATTTAGTTTTCTATTAGTTTTGCCCCTTAAAAATGGGGCATTTGTGTTTGATGACATTGGGGCAATCCAGTGTCTCCTTATTGTTTAAATTAAGACAAGGCATACTTACAAAGAAAATGTTGCCCCAAATGATACAATCTTGCCACGTTCCAAGATAAGTGCTGCAGACTAAGGAAGAAGTTGGTCGGAACATAGATCACAATAATACAGGGTTAACTCAACTAAAGTCAATTTATTCTTCAATTTTTTTTCACGTTTTCTTTTGTACTTTACAAAGAGAAAACAATGGAATGTTTTGTAGCTGGTTTGGCACAACAAAAATACCAGCAGCTGTCAGAATGATTGAATTCCACCAAGGTGAGTGCCTCAATATAATTCTTACACAATTAAACACAGAAATGTGTGGATATGTTTGCGGCAAGGAACTCTTAATACTATGCTATACAGGTTGAACCTCCCTTATCCAGGACCCTTGGGACCTGGCCTTTTTTTTCCCGATGAGGGGTGGTCACTTTAAATTGGATGGTACAGGTACTGAGCAAGGGGATATCGGGGCTGGCTGGCATGGTGCTGGGAGTGCGGCAGAGAGATCATGGGGGGGTGGGGGGTGATTTTGGGAGTTGGCAGCGAGGAACGACTTTAACTTGTTCATATTGGAATTCTGTGCATACGCCACCCGGTGACCGGGAATGATTCTGGACGAGGGGTGGTTCTGGATAAGGGAGTTCTGGATAAGGGAGGTTCTACCTGTAATTACATTTTTACATCTTCTCACTTTCTCTTTTTTCTTTTGTGTTGTGACTTATGCTAACATTGTGACACATTTGCTGGCAGCTTAGGATAACTCACCCATTCTTCACATGAGCCTAGACAGCGAAGGGCCAATTTTCCTGGAGTCCATGGGACCGCTCATGGAACTACACCTAGACAGTGCATTGAAACAGTATTGTGTCTGACTCACTTCCTGTGCCCTGATTTCCTGCAGGAAAAATGATCATATTGTGGATGTTCCACGGCTGGGGATTGAGGCCTCCAATTGGGTGCAGCCATGAAGGCACAGAAAACTGAAGCACTGTTACATGCCTTTAAGGGACTGGTGCATTTTGGGGCCTTGAGAGAACCTATGGGGGAAACACTGTAGCCTGAGCCTAGATTAATATTTTGGAAGCTTAGAACTTGCAGCCAAATATCCTAAAGTGTTCCCGAGAAGTCATTTCCACCAGCGGATCATTTTAAAGTGACAGTAACAAGGAGAAAGATTTTTTTCTGGCAGCAACAGAATAAACACCATGCATACCTTCAGAACACAAGAAATAGGAGAGGTCTATTATGACGGGGCATAGTTTTAAGGTAGTTGATGGAAGGTTTAGAGGGGATTTGAGGATGAGCTTTTTTACGCAGAGGGTTGTGGGGATCTGGAACTCGCTGCCTGGAAGAGTGATGGATGCAGAAACCCTCACCACTTAAGAGATGGTTGGATGGGCACTTAAAGTGCAGTAACCTGCAGGGTTACAGACCTGGAGCTGGTAATTGGGATTAGATTGGATGACCTTTTGTTGGATGGCGCAGATATAATGGTAAGTACTGCAGGGAATAAAATACGGCCAGGGTGATCTCCTGGACTAGTGTCGATCGCCTGGATGGGTCGGAGAGGAATTTTCCCAGAGTTTTTCTCCCTAAATTGGCCTGGTTTTTTATCTGGTTTTTGCCTCTCCCAGGAGATCACATGGCTCCAGTTAGGGTGGAGTGTAGATGTTTTCAGTATAAGGGGCATCGCAGTTGTTTGAGGCCAACTGGTTGGGCTGGGTGCTCTTTGCCTTTCCGTCATTGTTCATAGGTTTATATGTCACCTTTAGGGCTGCTGACCAAGGGCTGTGCTGCTCTTTGTCGGCCTGCGCGGACAGGATGGGTTGAAATGGCCTCCTTCTGCACTGTAAATTTCTATGTTTCTATGAATAGGCCATTTGACCCCTCGAGTCTGCTTCGCCATTTAATAAGATTATGGCTGATCTGATCATGGACTCAGTTCAACTTCCCTGCCTGCTCCCCATAACACTTAATTCCCTTATCGCTCAAAAATCTGTCTATCTCCACCTTAAATATATTCAATGACTCAGCCTCCACAGCTCTCTGGGCCAGAGAATGACACAAATTTACAACCCTCAGAAAATAAATTCCTCCTCATCTCAGTTTTAAATGGGCGGTCCCTTATTCTGAGACTATGCCCCGTAGTTTTAGTTTCCCCTATGAGTGGAAATATCCTCTCTGCATCCAATTTCTCCAGCCTTCTTATTATCTTATATGTTTGAGAAGATCACCTTTCATTTTTCTGAACTCCAATGAGTATAGTCCCAACCTACTCAACCTATCTTCATAAGTCAACCCCCTCATTTCTGGAATCAATCTAGTGAACCTTCTCTGAACAGCCTCCAATGCAAGTATATCCTTCCTTAAATATGGAGACCAAAAGTGCACACAGTACTCTAGGTGTGGCCTCAGCAATACCCTGTACAGTTGTAGCAGGACTTCTTTGCTTTTATACTCTATCCCCCCTTGAAATAAAGGCCAACATTCCATTTGCCTTCCTGATTACCTGCTATACCTACATAGTAACTTTTTGTGTTTCATGCACAAGAACTCTCAGGTCCCTCTGTACTGAAGCACTTCGCAATTTTTCTCCATTTAAATTATAATTTGCTTTTCTATTTTTTCTGCCAAAGTGGATAACCTCACATTTTCCGATATTATACTCCATCTGCCTAAATTTTCCCCAATCACTTAGCCTGTCTATATCCCTTTGCAGATTTTTTGTGTCCTCCTCACAATTTGCTTTCCCACCCATCTTTGTATCATCAGCAAACTTGGCTACATTACACTCGGTCCCTTCATCCAAGTCATTAATATAGATTGTAAATAGTTGAGGCTCCAGCACTGTTCCCTGAGGCACCCCACTAGTTACTGTTTGCCAATCGGAAGATGACCCATTTATCCCGACTCTCTGTTTTCTGTTGGTTAGTCAATCCTCAATCCATGCTAATATATTACCCCCCAACCCCGTGAACTTTTATCTTGTGCAGTGACCTTTTATGTGGCACCTTAGTGAATACCTTCTGGAAATCCAAATACACCACATCCATTGGTTTCCCCTTATCCACCCTGCTCGTTACATCCGCAAAGAACTCCAGCAAATTTGTCAAACATGATTTCCCTTTCATAAAACCATGCTGGCTCTGTTTGATTGAATTATGCTTTTCCAAATGTCCTGCTACTGCTTCCTTAATAATGGACTCCAGCATCTTCCCAACAACAGATGTTAGGCTAACTGGTCTATAGTTTCCTGCTTTCTGTCTGCCTCCTTTTTTAAATAGGGGCATGTCAGTGAGGATGAATGGTCGCATGAGGGCACCCTGCTTTGAATCATGAGGCTACTGAGCTGCTGTGGCAGGAAAGCCTTTTTCTCCACCATGGTAGGCAGGTCATGTAGATTGTGGCATGATGTGGCTGAGGCCATCATCAGAAGCAATGCCATGTCAGGGATGTGGCTGCTGTGCCAGAAAAAGATTAATGACCCCACCAGAAGAGGGAAAGTAAGTTTGAACCTTTACACTGTTGCATATGTTATATGCTTAATTAAAGGCTAATTTCTTCTAGTGGTTATGGTCTTGGACTAGCAAACTAGTGGTCATGAGTTCAAATCCCACCCTAACAAGAAGTTGTGAAATTGAATTCAATAATTCTGGTAATTAGTGGCTGACAGCAGTTAAGTTGATAAAACTGCGGGATTATTGTAAAAACCCAACTGGTTTATTATTGTCCTTCAGGGAAGAGAACATTCCTGCTGCCCTTCTCCAGTCTGGCCTATATATAACACCAGTTTCACACTATGTGGTTGACTCTTGGTGCCCTCAGGGCAACTAAGGATGGGCAACAAATGCTACCTTGCTGGTGTTGTCCATATCTCAAGAATAAGTTAAAGAAAGTAAGCATGCTAGAGTGTGATGCCCACATATTAATCACTCCCTGCTCACACACTACAGACACACATTACCATGTACGTGCAAGGATCTAATGTATGAAAGAACATTAAAGCAGCATCAACTTCACCTTCACTGCACCTCTTTAATGCATATGAAAGCGACACAGCTAATGTTGCTGGAGTATTGACACTAGTGTATTGGAAGCACAAAAATGTAAGTCTACAATTCTGTCAGTATAAGGGAGATAGTTTTAGCAATGCTACTGTGGGGAGCTGGTTAGTGGCTGTCACTCTCCTGTGATCAGAATTACAAGAGTACCACATTTTTAAAGCACGTGGAATGAACTCAGCACAATCCCAGTGGATAACAGTATAAACAATGCTAATCTTGAACTGCTCCTTGATGTGAGTTTACCTATCATGATCATTCTGGGCACCAGTATCAAAGGAATACAAACAAAATGATTCTGGTGTGGCACCAGTAATTTAAATCTCGCTGAGTTTTCTTTGATTGTCATGGTCAGGTACATTGCTCAGGCTTTCAGAAGACATGCCTCTTATACCTTCAGCACCACACATGATTACTACTCACTGCTATAAAGTTCTTTAGACATGCGTTCCAAAAGCTGGACTAATGTGTCCAGAAACTACAGTGAGACAATGTCCATCTGCAGGCAACGTTTCATTTAGCGTTTCTGTTTTTCAGATAGTGGGAGAGTGACATTCGGGCACCACTCCCCCCACCCTCCGCATTTATATTACTGAAATGTTATCCCCTTATTCTAAATCGTGAAACTGGATCAGGGTAAGTAAGCTACTTTTAACAATGCAAATATGGGAAGTTGGTGGATGGATAGCTGTGGCTGTCCTGTGAACTAAACTATAGAAACACCAAATGGAAAATCACTTTTTTATTAAATTTTAAAACAGTATTATTTGTCTGAAACTTGCTGTAAGTGCATTCAATGAAGAGTATTTATCCAGTATTTAACTCATTTTTACCTTCATGTTCTCAACTCCTCCCATCTGGGTAATACATTTGTAACTGTCTCCATTCTGTCAGCTTCATCTGTTAGTAGAGCTGTGTGTGAGGTAGTGACAGACAGCATGGAGACTGAACTACAATTGTATATGGTAATTGACTGTAAATTCCTCACATGCTTGAGTTACCAAAGCTGATCAAAGTAAACAGATGGTTGCTATGCTAGCAAAAGGTTACAAAGAAAGATTGTAATACAGAAACAAAATATTCCAATAAATACAGTGCTGATGCGTCCGAGCGACTCCACTTAGTTATCTGTCTGAAACCTTTACCAATAAAGCTCAAATTTGGACTGTCCCTTTCCTTTCCTTTGTGTACCTGAAATTCTTGGGGTTTCAATCTGCTCCTGAAAGCGCGTTGGGCGGGATGTCCGACTGCCAATCTGCTGCAGGCCAGATCCCCATCCCAAAATCTGGGGTCGAGGTCATTTGAATAGAGAGGGTGAGCACGTGCACCATTTCTGATGTTTCTGGGGCATGTGCCCCATGGTATGTGGGGAGTGGGAGAAAGGAATTTCGCAGAGGCTCCATCTGAGGACATGCCATTCTAACTGAAGATGTTGAGAATTTTTGTGAAAGTACCATCAATTCCATCTGCTGACATGACATAAACATTTCATTATTCTGCACTAGTAAATGCGCCCAACATGAATAAAGCTCTGAATAAAAAAAAAACACTTATGTTAAGGCTGTCACAGCTTGATTGTCAACAGTTAGGTCTAAAGGTAACAAAGGCATGGATGAGGGTTTCAGCAGCAGATGAGCTGAGGCAGGGGCAGAGTTGGCCGATGTTACGGAGCTGGAAGTAGGTGGTCTTGGTGATGGTGCGGATATGTGGTTGAAAGCTCATCTCACAGTCAAAATATGACACCAGGGTTGCGAACAATCCGGTTCTGCCTCACACAGTAGCCAGGAAGAATGATGGAGTCGGCGGCTAGGGAACAGAATTTGTGGCAGGGTCCGAAGACAATGGCTTCAATCTTGCCAATATTTAATTGGTGAAATTTCTGCTATCCAGTACTGGATGTCAGACAAGCAGGATGTGGGAAGCAACTAATCCAAAGATGCTTTTTCTCTCCATAATGTAACACTTCACAACTGCACAAAGCTTTAATATCAGCGCTGAAAACCGATGAATCCTGTGCCACAAGGGTAAGAAACTCCGGTTGAATCCAACCACTGGAAATCTGTCTCATAATTTAAAAGCTGCCCAAGAGGATTAACATTATTTAAAGCTTTTATATTGTGTATGCAGCTTCCGACACACAGTTAGCTGTAAACTAGGGTGATCATATGGCCCCATTTTCCGGGGACAGTCCACGGATGAGGTATTGTGTCCATGGATAAACAATGTCCCTGGAAGAGTCGGAAGAGTCCCCGGTTCAGTAAACTCGTCCCCGAAGTGTATCCCCGGGCAGTGAGTGCACCCATCCTGAGCTGTCAGCTGGCAGCTCGAAGGCTAAATTAAACAACAATTGTACAATGGCCAGAGTGGCTCACTGCCCGGGCATTTTTTTCTGCGCATGTGCCAGTTGTTGTTTCCGAGTTTCCAGCCGGGCTCGTAGGTCGGCGCCGGAAGTGCCTGGGAACGTGGCAACCGGAGCGGGGTGAGAGAAAGGCCTTGGGGGGGGCCAGGTCACAGTCACCGGAGGAATGGAGAGGGGATGGGTGCGGACTATCCTAGACACTGTACAGGAGGGTATTATGTGACCTCAATCACTAGGGGTGGGAGGCGCAGGTTTGACCTCAGTACCGGGGGGAGGGAGAGGGGGTGGGCAAGTGTGACCTCAGTCACAGGGTGGGGGTAGAGGGGTTTGGGGCAGGTGTAGTCCAATCAATGGAGGGAGGGGCAGGTCAGGTGTGACCTCAGTCACTGAAGGGGGTGGTGTCAGTTTTGACCTCAGTCACTGGGGGGGGGCGCAGGTGTGACCTCAGTCAGTGGGTTGGGGGGGGCACAGGTGTGACCTCAGTCAGTGGGGGGGGGGGGGCGCAGGTGTGACGTTACCTGTGCTCCCACCCTGTGTGCCCCTGGATTTGGTTTAGAAAATATGGTCACCCTGTTGCAAACTGAAAGTAAATTTCCCTAGCCACTGACTCCATGCCTTTCCCTACTTCTGTCTGAGGCTGAACCAGGCTGTTCGCAACCTTGGTGTCATATTTGACCCTGAAATGAGCTTTTAACCACATATCCACAGCATAACTATTTCCACTTCCGTAACATCGACCATCTCCGCCATTGCCTCAGCTCATCTGCTGCTGAAGCCCTCATCCATGCCTTTGTTACCTCCAGACTTGACTATTCCAAGGCACTCCTGGCTGGCCTCCCACATTCTACCCTACGTAAACTAGAGGTGATCCAAAACCTGGCTGCTCATGTCCTAACTCGCACCAAAGTCACGCTCACCCATCACCCCTGTGCTCG
Organism: Pristiophorus japonicus; assembly: GCF_044704955.1. Classification (NCBI taxonomy): domain Eukaryota; kingdom Metazoa; phylum Chordata; class Chondrichthyes; family Pristiophoridae; genus Pristiophorus; species Pristiophorus japonicus. The sequence goes on along the minus strand of NC_091989.1, from coordinate 38,137,711 downwards.
CTGACCTACATTGGCTTCTGGTTAAGCAACGCCTCGATTTCAAAATTCTCATCCTTATTTTCAAATCCCTCCATGGCCTCGTCCCTCCCTATCTCTGTAATCTCCTCTAGCCCCACAACCCCCCAAGATGTCTGTGCTCCTCTAATTCTGCCTTCTTGAACATTCCTGATTATAATCGCTTAACCATTGGTTCCTTCTGTTGCCTAGGCCCCGAGCTCTGGAACTCACTGCCTAAACCTCTCTACCACTCTTTCCTCCTTCAAGACGCTCCTTAAAACATACCTCTTTGACCAGGTTTTTGGTCACCTGTGATAATTTGTACTTATGCGGCACAGTGTCAAATTTATTTATCTCATAATACTCCTGTGAAGCGCCTTGGGACATTTCACTGCATTATATAAATACAAGTTTTTTTGTTGTTGCTGGGGTTTGCTAAAGTCAGCAGCCAAGAAGACCCGGTTTAGAAAAATCATGCCTTCCTGGCTGCGTGCCATGGAAAATCCCAACAAATTTCCCTTCAGTTTGCAGCTGGCTGTGAGACACCTGTAAGCCACGAGCCGGCCCCACTCTCATGAGTATTAGCACAATCTCAAAACTGCTCTAGCTTGAATTCCAGGAGACTGCCATCTGTGAACAGGCTCTCGCTGTTTACATTCTAAATGAAGCTGCTTTATCCCAGGGGCAGACTCTTAAGGCCGAGTTTCTCATGGACCTGTGAGTCTGCTGCCAGGATGACGGAGCCAGAGTTAGCAGTATAACTACTGGGAACCAGCTCACAGACATCAGCCTCTGAGATTGTGAACTACAACAAGGCCACTATAAACGCAGCTTTAGCTAAAGTCCAGCACTCTTCTGCTGAAGTTACTTGGTCACAATTCTGCCACTTAAATATATGCTAACCATTAAAAATCAAACATTGGTTTAATGACAGTGGTTTACAGCAGGAATTCCAAAAGTACACCAGAAGCTTGGTGGGTAGAATTCACAGCACTGAGACTCATCACTGGCAACACTATGTTAAGTAAAAATGGGTCCACGGAGATTTGCCAGCACTAAAACATTACAGCCCATTAACTTACTTAAAAGTAAATAACAGGTACCTAAGAACTATTTGTGTTCAATCAGGAAAGTAAGTACGATTATCTTGTCTGCTCCTGGTGCTCTTTTTGTCTACTGCCTGTAGTCGGCTACTGATTACCAGTGATAAGGCACAGGGGCATCAGAGCTCCACAATCTTGTCTGGCATGAGTGATGTTAAAGCAGAAACAGTCGCAGCAAAACATTCAAGTAATCAGCCACTTTGACTCCAGTAGGTTTGATTCTTTAAATGGTAAACATGGAAAAAACAATAACATTTGGTGGCTATTAATATTCTCCTGTATAAAAATTATTCTGCAAAATACTTACCTTGCAAACTGAATAAATAGGAACCAATATCTCACATTGCAGTATAAAGTAATTTATACATTACAGTAAGATACTAAAAAAAACATGGATTGTGATCCCAGCGAAATTAGGCTGCGTGCACATGGCACCTGGGTTTTGTGAGAAAACTTTCCCCTCCATTTACCGAGGCACCTTGAACATAGCAGTCACAAGTAGTCAGGCCTACAAGCTGATTAATTGCCAGTGGCATTTAAACGCTGGCTGTAAAAAGGGAGACAATTTTTTGCTGGCCAAACCACTATTGCCCATCTGCTAATATTGCAAAGCTGTCGCTTTCAATGACCATGCCTTGGGGGTTCTTCTGCAGGAGGTTCAGCAAAGGAGGGTGGTTAATTCTAGGGAGACGGTCAGCTTCCCGCAAAGGTGGGATGTGGAAGCTGCCTGGAGGGAGGTAGTGAAGCAGGTTAAAGGTTTTCAGGCTTTACATGCGTACATGCTTTCTCTTTCTCCTTGGAAGGTAGGCTGGACTTCATTGCCTGAGCCGAACGTATGAAGCAAACAGAGCCTACCTGATTTTCACTCCATTGAAATGAATGGGATGATAATCAGGCAGGCTCCATTACCAACATACAATCCACCCCACCTGCCATACGCTCTGCCCAGGTAACGCTTAATGCCCAGATGGTAAAGACAAAAATTTACCCCAATATGTTTCTCTCCTCCACCTCAGTGATGCAACAGTATCCTTGAATGCGACAGTACTCTTGGATGCATTCAAAGATGGATTCTGCACTGAACTCTCTACACTTCAAATAGCTTCTGGACTTCACTCGCCTGCTTTGGACAGTGTTTCATCGATGCTCCGTGCTGACCCCATCCAGCTTATGTCAGCTTTGTTCTTCCATGGGACCTCTGACTTTGACCCTGGTCTCCCTTAGAATAAAACTACTGTGGAAGAAAAGAAAGACTTGCTTTCAATGGTGCCTTTCACGACCTCAGGACATCCCAAAGTGCTTTACAGCCAATGAAGTACTTTTAAAGTGTAACCACTCTTGTAATGTAGGAAATGTGGCAGCCAATTTGTGCAGAGCAAGCTCCCATGAGCAGCAATGTGATAATGACCAGATACTTTTCTTAGTGATGTTGATTGACAGATAAACATTGGCCAGGACTGATCCAAAGCAGCACTGGAGGCACTACTATTGGCCACAGCATCCCTGGGCTAGAGAACAGAAAAAAAAATCAAAAAAGGTCTCTGCTCTGCATTACTGTCACATCACCGCTGCTAGAAAATGTACATGTGACAATATTGGGTGAATTGGGTTTGGCTGTGATTCCTTCCATAGTTAAATAGCTTCCCAATGCTCATTGTTATGGCTCACATATGAAGAATGAAATACTGGAGAGCTGCATGTGCTGAAGAGTCACATACCCCAGTAATAAAATTATTCCAAGTTATGAGGTGTCTCAACATCAAAGTAAGTTAATGGCGTGTCACAGCCCCCATATCATATCTTTGATTGTCAGTTCAGTTATAAAAAAAACTTACATCATTGTGAAGATAAGGGCAAAATAAGGACAAATCTGGTAGAGTAATTTCAGTTTAAAAAAAATTCAAACATTTATCTCATACATTTTGGATTCTATTTACAGGTTATAATTAAAGATGCCTTATTGCCTTAATTAAACAGATCTGGGTTCTGGATTAGTTTGAGAACTGTCTAGATATTCTTCATTATCTCTGGTGACATCAAGAATTAAGCAGGGTTGGAAATGGAACGTGTATCCCATCATTCTGTGCTACAATAGTTTAGTGCTCCACCGTGGGCTGCCCCGACCTGTGTGAGAACACCACCACTGGTCAGGGCTATAAATAGAGCTGGAGCGCCGGGCCCTGGAACGTCATGGCGGATGAGGGTACGGGGCCCAGAAGAGCCATGAGCCCAGGTGCAGCACGGACCTGCCCACACTGCGATATGTGTGCGCACTAGGTCCGTGCAGCAGAGCAGGTCTCCAGTCGTCCTGGTTAATCCTTGCCACTGGATAAAGGCCGAGCTCTGTTAAGCCTGTGTGGTGGCTGATGTGCAACGGTCACCACACGTTAAAAAAAAAATCCACGCACAGGCATCTTCCACCCCCTCAACTGGAATTCAGGACTGGAACATCGTTCCTTCATTGAAACATCTGTGAACGCTCGTCGAAGCAAGTCATCCTCGTTTAAGGGACTGTCTATGATGCTCCACCATGCTCTGCCACTTCAGCATGAAATATTTAAATACATCTTTGAAATTGTTGCACAGACCTAATTAGCATCATGACTGTCATTACATCACTGATCCAATTGTGGTTTCCTTGTTTGCTGTAACCTTTTGATGTGCAAAGCAATTTATCAGAAAAATATCCTTTTAATTGTCACCAATACAATACTTTCCCTGGTGGGAGAGTCCAGATCAAATTAGAGGTAGGCCAATCAGGGGTGAAGTCAGGAAGCACATCTTCATATCAAGGGTCATCATCATAGGCATCGAGGAAGATCTGCTTCCACTCCTGAAGTGAGTTCTTTGGTGGCTGAACAGTCCAATACGAGAGCCACAGACTCTGTCACAGGTGGGGCAGACAGTCGCCGAGGGAAGGGGTGGGTGGGCCTGGTTTGCCGCAAGCTCCTTCCGCTGCCTGCGCTTGATCTCTTCATGCTCTCGGCATTGAGACTCAAGGTGCTCAACGCCCTCCCAGATGCACTTTCTCCCCTAAGTGGTCTTTAGCCAGGGCTTCCCAGGTGTCAGTGGTGATGTCGCACTTTATCAGGGAGGCTTTGAGGGTGTCCTTGTAACGTTTCCGCTGCCCACCTTTAGCTCGTCTGCCGGAACTCTGCATAGAGCACTTGCTTTGGGAGTCTCGTGTCAAGCCTGTTTTTTGAGGATGTAACTAGTAGAGTGGACAAGGGAGAATCAGTGGATGTGGTGTATTTGGATTTTCAAAAGGCTTTTGACAAGGTCCCACACAAGAGATTGGCGTGCAAAATGAAAGCACATGGTATTGGGGGTAATGTACTGACGTGGATAGAGGACTGGTTGGCAGACAGGAAACAGAGAGTCAGGATAAACGGGTCCTTTTCAGAATGGCAGGCAGTGACTAGTGGAGTGCTGCAGGGCTCAGTGCTGGGACCCCAGCTCTTTACAATATACATTAATGATTTAGATGAAGGAATTGAGTGTAATATCTCCAAGTTTGCAGATGACACTAAACTGGGTGGCGGTGTGAGCTGTGAGGAGGACGCTAAAAGTCTGCAGGGTGACTTGGACAGGTTAGTTGAGTGGGCAAATACATGGCAGATGCAGTATAATGTGGATAAATGTAAGGTTATCCACTTTGGGGGCAAAAACACGAAGGCAGAATATTATCTGAATGGTGGCAGATTAGGAAAAGGGGAGGTACAACGAGACTTGGGTGTCATGATTCATCAGTCATTGAAAGTTGGCATACAGGTACAGCAGGCAGTGAAGAAGGCAAATGGTACGTTGGCCTTCATAGCTAGGGGATTTGAGTATAGGAGTAGGGAGGTCTTACTGCAGTTGTACAGGCCCTTGGTGAGGCCTCACCTGGAATATTGTGTTCAGTTTTGGTCTCTTAATCTGAGGAAGGATGTTCTTGCTATTGAGGGAGTGCAACGAAGGTTCACCAGACTGATTCCCGGGATGGCGGGACTGACATATGAGGAGAGACTGGATGAACTGGGCCTTTATACACTGGAGTTAAGAAGGATGAGAGGGGATCTCATAGAAACTTATAAGATTCTAATGGGACTGGACAGGTTAGATGCAGGAAGGATGTTCCCGATGATGGGGAAGTCCATAACCAGGGGATAAGGATTAAGGGGTAGGCCATTTAGGACTGAGATGAGGAGAAACTTCTTCACTCAGAGAGTTGTTAACCTGTGGAATTCCCTACCACAGAGAGTTGTTGATACCAGTTCATTGGATATATTCAAGAGGGAGTAGGATATTGCCCTTACGGCGAAAGGTATCAAGGGGTATGGAGAGAAAGCAGGAATGGGGTACTGAGGGAATGATCAGCCATGATCTTATTGAATGGTGGTGCAGGCTCGAAGGGCCAAATGACCTACACCTGCACCTATTTTCTATGTTTCTATGTCTGACATGCAAAATATGTGGCCTGCCCAGTGAAGCTGATCGAGTGTGGTCAGTGCTTCAATGCTGGCGATGTTAGCCTGGACGAGGACACTGATGTTGGTGCGCCTGTCCTCCCAGGGGATTTGCAAGATCTTGCGGAGACATCGTTGGTGATATATCTCCAGCGATTTGAGGTGTCTTCTGTACATCATCCATGCCTCTGAGCCAAACAGGAGGGCGTGTATTACTACCGTCCTGTAGACCATGAGCTTGGTGGTAGGTTTGAGGACCTGGTCTTCGAACACTCTTTTCCTCAGGCGGCCGAAGGCTGCACTGGCGCACTGGAGGCGGTGTTGAATCTCCGCATCAATGTCTGCTTTTGTTGATAAGAGGCTCCTGAGGTATGGGAAATGGTCCAAGTTGTCGAGGGCCGCGCCGTGGATCTTGATGACTGGGGGGCAGTGCTGTGCTGCGAGGACAGGCTGGTGGAGTACCCTCGTCTTACGGATGTTTAGCGTAAGGCCCATGCTTTCATATGCCTCAGTAAATACATCAACTATATCCTGGAGTTCAGCAGGCGTCGTCCGCGTACTGTAGCTCAGCGACAGAGGTTGGGGTGATCTTGGACCTGGCCTGGAGGTGGCGTAGGTTAAACAGCTTCCCACTGGTTCTGTAGTTTATTTCCACTCCAGCGGGGAGCTTGTTGACTGCGAGGTGGAGGATGGCAGCAAGGAAGATTGAGAAGAGGGTTGGAGCGATGGCGCAGCCCTGTTCGACCATGGTCCGGATGTGGATTGGGTCTGTAATGGATCCGTTGGTAAGGATCACAGCCTGCATGTCGTCGTGGAACAGGCAAAGGGTGTTGACAAACTTTTGGGGGCATCTGAAACGGAGGAGGACGCTCCATAGACCCTCGAGGTTGACAGTGTCAAAGGCCTTTGTAAGGTCGAAAAAGGCCATGTATAAGGGCTGGTGCTGCTCCCTGCATTTTTCCTGCAGTGTCGCGCTGCAAAGATTATGTCCGTTGTGCCCCATAGGGGACGAAATCCGCACTGTGACTCCGAGAGGAGCTCCTCGGCCACAGAGAGAAGACGGTTGAGGAGGACTCTAGCGACAACTTTCCCAGTGGCTGATAGCAGGGAGATTCCCTTGTAGTTGCCGCATTGCTTCCGGGATAGGGTGAGACGAAGAATCATGAGACGTTCGTTAACCCCAAAGGGGGAGTCTTTGAGGCGGTCAACCAGCTCATTCTTGATGGCGAAGCCGACTCCGTGAAGGCGGCATTCTTCCTCTGGTTTTCCTTTCCAGAAACAGGTGTAACCTCCACTTTGTTCCTTGAGCTAGCCTTCCCTTGCCCACCGGGTCCCGCTTAGGGCGACGATGTCAATGTCAAAGCGTCTAAGTTCACGGGTGTTGCGGCGTTCCGGCCTGTTGCTGTTGGAGCTATCATGAGGGTCCTGACGTTTCAGGTCCCGAACTTCATGTTAACGAAGTGGAAGATGCCTGTGCGTGAGTTCTTTTAATGTGGGGTGGCCGCTGCACACCGGCAACCACATGGGCTCAGCTGAGCAAGGTCTTGGTCCAGTGGCAAGGGGGTCCAAGACAACTGGAGACCAGGCACTGCTGTATGGGCCTAATTGCCTATGGCGAGATGTTGGCCGCAAGCTCGGCGCTGAGTAGCACCATTGATGGTAGGTAGCCCGAGGCTTGGTTGGGGGGGCAGGCATTAGGAAGGTCAGCTGTCCGCTGGAGTTCCGAGGGATATTTTAAAAGTTTCTTCCAAAGTTTTCCAAAGTTATTTAAAAGTTTCTCCAGAGGTTTCAAAGGAGAAATTCTCCAAGTTGTTTAAAAGTTTTCCCAAATTGTTTAAAAAGTTACTCAGGTGGATCAAAAGTTTAAAAGTTGATTAAAAGTCTAAAATGTAAATCAGTAGTAGGTTACTCCCCTGGCACTGCTCCATGGCGCCACCAGCTCATTGTTATCCTGGGCCGGCCCCAGTGTCCCTTCGGCCGGTTAAACGCCGGCCCCGGAGTCCCTTCGGCCGGTTAAACGCCGGCCCCAGAGTCCCTTCGGTCAACTCGGACCCAGCCTCGGCAGCGACCCCGGAGTCCCGGCGGCCCAATCTGCGGAGGCGAAAGCAGCAGGATGTAGTTTCCTGTGTTGTCCTGGGGAGTCGGTAAGGCCCTGAGGTCGGTGAGCCGGGAGGTCGGCGAGTCGGTAAGGCCCTAAGGTCGGCGAGTCGGGAGTTCGGCGACCGGGAGTTCGGAGGCCTCGGAGGTCCCAACCACCAGAGGGTCATTGACTGCACCGTGCTGCAACTCAGGCCCTGCCAGGGTTCACTCTCCACACGAGCTTCCTCCCATCACCACCGTTCCCTTCCTACAGTGCAGCACTCCCTCAGGGTAGTGGAAATCTGAAGCTCACTTCCCAGTAAGCTGTTGAGGCTGGGGGTCAATTGAAAATTTCAATTGATAAAATTTTTGTAAGGCAAGGGTTACGGAACCAAGGTGGGTGGATGGAGTTAAGATACAGATCAGCCATGATCCAATTGAAGGGCGGATCATGCTTGAGGGGCTGAATGGCCTACTCTTCCTATGTTCCTTTGAAAAAAGGGCCCCACTTTTATCTCCGGGTGGGTGGGTGGTGGGAGTGAGTTATAAGCTCACCCACTGCAGTAGGCTATTTTAACTCCAAAGCCTCATTAACATGCTGCTGGTCCATGCCATTCGGGCAGGATGCAGCTGCTGGCCCATGCCCACTTTCATGTGTGTAAAAGAGGGTTCCGAGGGTGGGGAGGGGGGCATGCGGTCTTGCGGGAGGGAGGCAGGAGAAGACCAGAGCAGGGGAGCCTGAACTTTCCTTGTGGGGCCTGGAGCAGCAGCTCCTAGCCCCAGAAGGAAAGTTAAAAAAAAATAACCTTAAATGGCCTCTTCTGGTCTCAGATCCTCTTCTTGCTTGACTTTATCTGGCGGGAAAGCCGCAGCAACCTCCCTACTGAGATCACCATTAAAATAGTGTGGTTAAATGACATCATCAGGCAATCTGCATATATCAATGAGGACCCTGCTGACTTTGGGGGTCTGTGGCTTAGCCATCATCCAGAAGCCTGAGTCAAAATCGTGGACGACGAGATCTGGGCAGCTCCAAGGAAGGAAAATATCCCAGGGTCACCCAGTTTCCAATGGGCACGTATGGTTAAGTGGATAAGGAAGAACCAGTGGATGTAGTGTATTTAGACTTTCACAAGGCTTTTGACAAGGTCCCACACAAGAGATTGGTGTACAAAATCAAAGCGCATGGTATTGGGGGTAATGTACTGACATGGATAGAGAACTGGTTGGCAGACAGGAAGCAGAGAGTCGGGATAAACGGGTCCTTTTCACAATAGCAGGCAGTTACTAGTGGGGTGCCGCAATAGCTCAGTGCTGGGACCCCAGCTCTTTACAATATACATTAATGATTTAGATGAAGGAATAGAGTGTAATATCTCCAAGTTTGCGGATGACACTAAACTGGGTGGCGGTGTGAGCTGTGAGAAGGACGCTAAGAGGCTGCAGGGTGACTTGGACAGATTAGGTGGGTGGGCAAATACATGGCAGATGCAGTATAATGTGGATAAGTGTGAGGTTATCCATTTTGGGGGGAAAAACATGAAGGCAGAATATTATCTGAATGGCAGCAGACTAGAAAAAGGGGAGGTGCAACGAGACCTGGGTGTCATGGTTCATCAGTCACTGAAAGTGGGCACGCAGGTACAGCAGGCGGTAAAGAAAGCAAATGGTATGTTGCCCTTCATAGCTAGGAGATTTGAGTATAGGAGCAGGGAGGTCTTACTGCAGTTGTATAGGGCCTTAGTGAGGCCTCACCTGGAATATTGTGTTCAGTTTTGGCCTCCTAGTCTGAGGAAGGACGTTCTTGCTATTGAGGGAGTGCAGCGATGGTTCCAGGAATGGCTGGGCTGTCATATGAGGAGAGACTGGATCAACTGGGCCTTTATACATTGGAGTTTAGAAGGATGAGAGGGGATCTCATAGAAACATATAAGATTCTGACGGGACTGGACAGGTTAGATGCGGGAAGAATGTTCTCGATGTTGGGGAAGTCCAGAACCAGGGGACACAGTCTTAGGATAAGGGGTCGGCCATTTAGGACTGGGTTGAGGAGAAACTTCTTCACTCAGAGAGTTGTTGACCTGTGGAATTCCCTGCCGCAGAGAGTTGGTGATGCCAGTTAATTGGATATATTCAAGAGGGAGTTAGATATGGCCCTTACGGTTAAGAGGATCAAGGGGTATAGAGAGAAAGCAGGAAAGTGGTACTGAAGGAATGATCAGCCATGATCTTATTGAATGGCGGTGCAGGTTCGAAGGGCCGAATGGCCTGCTCCTGCACCTATTTTCTATGTTTCTATATTAAAATCACCCATCAGCTCCCCTAGTGGATTAGTGAGTAAATGCATCAGGTATACTGTACAATGTAAACTGGGAATGTTTCAAATTCAATCTCCGCTCTTAGATGATTTAGTTAATGTCACCAACTCAACAACTACTCCATATTTTCCCAGAATCGTGAGGGGGAAAATCAGCCAGAATTCCTGCTCCTGATCACTATCCAGTGACCCCTGCTGGAAATTGTGCATGTTTCCATTAGTTGTTGGGACAATACTCAGAAACGAGTTAACGCTATGGTAGCGTCAGCAATCCAGTACCTGAGCCAGGAAGGTCTGCAGCACTCCAAGGAACTGGGGATAATTGACCAGCCAGCCTGGGTTGTTAAAAAGGGCTGTCATGGGAGACTGGGACTCTTGATACTTGCCTCCTGATAATCCTGCAAGCCATTGACTTAACTGGTAGGGTGGTCCTGGCTTGACAAGAAGTGGGCAGTGGTTTGTGAAGAGTTCATAAATCTTGGATTTTGCCACCTGCACCTAAGCTCTTGACATTAATATGTGGTGGTTGTCACTGAAGGGAGATTGTGGACTCTGTGTCAGACAAACAGTTTGTTTGCAGATTTCTAAGCACCTTGGTTTGGAGAGCATGTTGACAAGTTTCCTTGTGTGTCAGAACTGTCTTGACAAAACGAAAAGACAAGATTGGTCTTGGCTCTATTGCCCTCTCTGTTGAATAGACAACTGACACATTGATGCCCGTAGAACTAGAATGAGTTACTGGCTTCAGGAAGAAACAAGGTGACAAAACTGGAGAAGGGGCGAAATTGGAATACATAAAAAGAAATGAGATACCATTGACACCTTACTACAGCATAGTCTATAGGTGTTATTATTTGGTGATTGAGGTTCTGCCTCCAGAGCAATCCAGTCCACAACATGGTTCTAAAATCGAAACGAGATGCTATTTTAATTTTTTAAAAAGGTCAGTTTTTACCACTTAGGGTGTGTGACCTCGTGTAAAGACATGAATATCTAGTTTAACTTTCCTTCGTGCGGTGGACCATAGATTGCTGGGGTAAAAACAGAAAATGCTGGCAATACTCAGCAAATGAAGTTAACAATGACCTTTCATCAGAACTGTTTCCAGCATTTGTCTTAATTTCAGATTTCCAGCATTGCAGTATTTTGATTTTTTTATAGTTGGACTGGGAACTTTGGGGGCAGGGGGTTGTTTTTTGTAGAGCTGGGATGGGAACTTGGGCTGACTGTTATTGTCGAGTTGAGCTGGGAACTTGGGCTGACTGTTATTGTAGAGTTGAGCTGGGAACTTGGGCTGATTGTTATTGTAGAGCTGGGCTGGGAACTTGGGCTGACTGTTATTGTAGAGTTGAGCTGGGAACTTGGGCTGATTGTTATTGTAGAGCTGGGCTGGGAACTTGGGCTGACTGTTATTGTAGAGTTGAGCTGGGAACTTGGGCTGATTGTTATTGTAGAGCTGGGCTGGGAACTTGGGCTGACTGTTATTGCAGAGTTGAGCTGGGAACTTGGGCTGATTGTTATTGTAGAGCTGGGCTGGGAACTTGGGCTGATTGTTATTGTAGAGCTGGGCTGGGAACTTGGGCTGACTGTTATTGTAGAGCTGGGCTGGGAACTTGGGCTGATTGTTATTGTAGAGCTGGGCTGGGAACTTGGGCTGACTGTTATTGTAGAGCTGGGCTGGGAACTTGGGCTGACTGTTATTGTAGAGCTGGGCTGGGAACTTGGGCTGATTGTTATTGTAGAGCTGGGCTGGGAACTTGGGCTGACTTATTGTAGAGCTGGGCTGGGAACTTGGGCTGACTGTTATTGTAGAGTTGAGCTGGGAACTTGGGCTGACTGTTATTGTAGAGTTGAGCTGGGAACTTGGGCTGACTGTTATTGTAGAGCTGGGCTGGGAACTTGGGCTGATTGTTATTGTAGAGCTGGGCTGGGAACTTGGGCTGACTGTTATTGTAGAGTTGAGCTGGGAACTTGGGCTGACTGTTATTGTAGAGCTGGGCTGGGAACTTGGGCTGACTGTTATTGTAGAGTTGAGCTGGGAACTTGGGCTGACTGTTATTGTAGAGCTGGGCTGGGAACTTGGGCTGATTGTTATTGTAGAGCTGGGCTGGGAACTTGGGCTGACTGTTATTGTAGAGTTGAGCTGGGAACTTGGGCTGACTGTTATTGTAGAGCTGGGCTGGGAACTTGGGCTGACTGTTATTGTAGAGCTGGGCTGGGAACTTGGGCTGACTGTTATTGTAGAGTTGAGCTGGGAACTTGGGCTGACTGTTATTGTAGAGCTGGGCTGGGAACTTGGGCTGACTGTTATTGTAGAGTTGAGCTGGGAACTTGGGCTGACTGTTATTGCAGAGTTGGGCTGGGAACTTGGGCTGATTGTTATTGTAGAGCTGGGCTGGGAACTTGGGCTGACTGTTATTGTAGAGCTGGGCTGGGAACTTGGGCTGACTGTTATTGTAGAGTTGAGCTGGGAACTTGGGCTGACTGTTATTGTAGAGCTGGGCTGGGAACTTGGGCTGACTGTTATTGTAGAGCTGGGCTGGGAACTTGGGCTGACTGTTATTGTAGAGCTGGGCTGGGAACTTGGGCTGACTGTTATTGTAGAGTTGAGCTGGGAACTTGGGCTGACTGTTATTGCAGAGTTGGGCTGGGAACTTGGGCTGATTGTTATTGTAGAGCTGGGCTGGGAACTTGGGCTGACTGTTATTGTAGAGTTGAGCTGGGAACTTGGGCTGACTGTTATTGTAGAGCTGGGCTGGGAACTTGGGCTGACTGTTATTGTAGAGCTGGGCTGGGAACTTGGGCTGACTGTTATTGTAGAGTTGAGCTGGGAACTTGGGCTGACTGTTATTGCAGAGTTGGGCTGGGAACTTGGGCTGATTGTTATTGTAGAGCTGGGCTGGGAACTTGGGCTGACTGTTATTGTAGAGTTGAGCTGGGAACTTGGGCTGACTGTTATTGTAGAGCTGGGCTGGGAACTTGGGCTGACTGTTATTGTAGAGCTAGGCTGGGAACTTGGGCTGATTGTTATTGTAGAGCTGGGCTGGGAACTTGGGCTGACTGTTATTGTAGAGCTGGGCTGGGAACTTGGGCTGATTGTTATTGTAGAGCTGGCTGTGGTGTGACCGTTCTGCTAGGCCTGTAGGTGGCAGCACGGCCCGAGGCTGCTCACTTGCCGGTCTCTCTTTCTCGTGGTCGGTTCCGGTTGCGATGGAGCCAGTGGCGATGGCGGCCGCCGGGGAGAAGCTGGAACCCAGGCGGCAGTTGAAGCGCGAATGGAGCGGCGGAGTGTCGTACAAACAGCGACTGGAGGTGAGTGTGGGCCCGGCCGGCCGGTTTACATACCGGAGGTCGGTGGGTGGCCAAAAGCAGCTGGAAGCCGGCCTCAGGCTCGGAGCCCGGGCTCGCGGTAACACCGGCACCCAGGAGCGGCCCTCGTGCCCGTGCTGCCTCCTGGCGGAGAATCCCAGCAGCTCACCTGTTCCCGGGGACATTGAACAGCAGCAGCACGTTATTGTTGTGGACAGCAAGGAATTGCTGATGTGCGTCGGACCCATTCCTGGTTTTCAGCCTGTCACATAGAAAGAAAGACTTACTTGCATTTATATAGCGCCTTTCACGCCCACTGGGCGTCTCAAAGCGCTTTACAGCCAATGAAATACTTCTGGAGTGCAGTCACTGTTGTAATGTTGGAAACGCGGCTGCTAATTTGCGCACAGCAAGCTCCCTCAAACAGCAATGTGATAATGACCAGATAATCTGTTTTTTTTTGTAATGTTGATTGAGCGATAAATATTGTCCAGGACACCAGGGATAACTCCGCTGCTCTTTTCCGAAATAGTGCCATGGGATCTTTTACGTCCACTTGAGAGAGCAGATGGGGCCCCGGTTAACGTCTCATCCAAAAGACGGCACCTCCGACAGAGAATTACAAATAATTAGTATTACATAGAATTTACAGCACAGAAACAGGTCATTCGATTCAATTGGTCCAAGCCAGTGTTTATGCTCCACACGGGCCTCCTCCCATCCTACTTCATCCAACCTACATTACACCAGTGACTACACTTCAAAGGCGCTTCATTGGCTGTAAAGTGGTTTGGGACGTCTGGTGGTCGTGAATAGCACTATATAAATGCATGTCTTTATTTTTTCTTAACCCTATCAATATATCACCTTTCTTCCTCATGCATCTATTGAGCTTCCCCTTCAATGCTTCTATGCTACAGGTTGAATCTCCCTTATCCAGAACCACCCCTTGTCCAAAACCATTCCCGGCTGGCGCATGCGCAGAACTCCGACATGAACAAATTGAAGTCTTTCCTCACTGCCGACTCCCGCAATCACTGGCCTGACCCCACGATCCACCACGCCCCCCCCCCCCCCCATGATCTCTCTGCCACACTCCCAGCCCCAAGCCAGCCAGCCCCGATATCCCCTTGCTCAGTACCTGTACCATCCAATTCAACATGACCACCCCTCGTCCGGAAAAATCCCTTATCCAGAACAGGCCAGGTCCCGAGGGTTCTGGATAAGGGAGGTTCAACCTGTATTTGCCTCAACTACTCTTTGTGATAGCACGTGCCACATTCTAACCACTCTTTGAGTGAAGATGTTTCTACTGAATTCCCTGATTATCTTATATCTAGGTCTCCTTGTTTTGGTCTTGTGTTTCACAAGTGGAAACATCATCTTTATATCTACCTGTCATAATTTTAAAGACCTTTATCTGGAGAAAAGAGCCCCAGTCTGTTCAGTCTTTCCTGATAGTTATAAACTCTCAGTTCTGGTATCGTCCTTGTAATTTTTTTGCACCTTCTCCAATGCCTCTGTATCCTTTTTATAATATGGAGACCAGAGCTGTGCACAGTACTCTAAGTGTGATCTAACCAAGGTTCTATATAAGTTTAACTAACTTTTCTGTTTTACTAGTCCTGAACCCCAGTGCTTTGTTTGCATTTTTATGGCTTGCATTATTTATTCGCTTTCAAACCAAACTTGACCATACAGAGTTCAGTAATGAACTTTTGACCATCCGCTTTTCCTTTGTATCAAAAAAAACACAACTTAATTGTTGCCCTAATGCTGTTATATGGTGAGAAGACGGACGTATACCCTTCAAAAAAGGCTGTCTGTGCCTGAGGTGCTGTGTAACCAGCTGTTAAAAAGGTGCATGGAAATGTATTTGTTCAAATCAACTTATGATTCATTTCCTGCCCTAGTACCTGTAACATTTATTTTTCCCCCTTTACCGGGCTGATTTTAACATATTTACTTTTACATGTGTTTTGTAAACTATTTGTTTGTGATATCTTTTAGATGCTGATTGGAGACTCCACTGACAATTTGATTAAACGCATAATGAGACTCATTCTACAAGACACCTATGAGGCCCAGTCAGAACTCCATATTATCATGCTGAATTTGTTTGAGAAAATTTGTATTAACGGAGCCGGGGACTGTCTCCCAGAAGCGCATGTCTTTTTGCAGCGCTTTGCTGAAATTGCATGGTCTGAACTGGTGGATGAGTGCTTTGCAGAAGGTAGCATGAAGTTGATTCACTCTCATTCTACCTTTTTTCAGGCTTTAGGCTTCTTGCGTCGAATATCCTGTTACATGCCTTGCGTTAGACGGATGTGGGATAAGCGATACAGAATCATTACAAACATTGGTATCATGCTTGTTTTTGATGGTGAAATTACTCACTTGCGCCATTTCATCTGGCAGGAGTGCTTGAAGATTCTTTACAATTGTCTTGTCTTGTGCACTGAAGATGACGTAAAGTATCTTTGCCAGTTGCAGATCTTTAACTGCCTGGAAGTAGCGTGGAAAATGTCTGACCAAAGACTGGACCTTGGGTTACTTGTAAAAGCATGGCTGGTCCTGGCAGAACATTATCATATTCCGATTTGTAAGCAAACCTGGGATAGATCCTCCTTCCCCCAAATAATTTGGTACTTGTCACAGGAAAATGAATATGAAATGGCAGGCATAGAGGTTGCTAAAAAAGCCATGATGGCTGTGGACAATCCGGAAGAATATAAGAAAAACCCTTACGTGCATTATAAACCTAGAGCTCGGTACATATCCACAATTTCCGACACAGAAACCAAACCAGCAGAAATGTTCCCCACCATATGCTCTTCACCTGCTTGTGATCAATTGGAAGACTTCGACTGTCACTTTCGCTCTTGTGAACGCTGTCGACTTACATATTACTGCAGCAAAGCCTGCCAGAAGTACCACTGGAAACGTGGTCACAAGGAGGAATGTGTCCCCCTGATTCCAAAGGAGGAAATCCTCAAATACTACACCGACGATGTGATAAATGACTTTCAACTGTACTGTATAAGCCTGTCAAATAACAAGATGCTGGAAAGTATTATGGGTCAAACCATCCCGAGGCGGAAAAGAGGAGATGGTGTACGCTGTTTAGGGGTCCTTATTAAAAATGAGCAGGGTCAGTGGGTTACCATTGATGAGCAAATACCAGACGCCAGGAAACATGCATTTCCTCATACCAAAAGAAATAGACCCAAAGACTAATTTTTGCTTCCCTCCCACTGATTTCTCGCTTGCATATGAATGATGTTCATTGTGCATCCCGATGCTTTTGTGTATTTAGATTTGACCTCTTTTTGGGGGAAAAAAAATCTATATTTATTTTGAACAGTAGAATATATAGTGGGCTACAGTGGCATATTTAAGGCTGCTTCACCTGTGGCCTGAAATGAATAATCCACTGTTCCCCACTCTCACTTCACTACAATTGTCCTATTTCAGGACAGTAAAATATCACAGACAACTGTATGATAAGTAAAGTTGGCTATAGTTATGATCAAGGTTCCCTCTAAGTGGCCACACAATGGGCCCAAGTTTCGGGCCGCGCCGACCTGGACGCCCGTTTATCGCGCCAAAAGTGCGCCTAAAAAAAACTTACCTATTCTCCGGCTCCCTGCAGGCTCTCTGGAGCTGGGCGCGGCGCAGCACGAGCTGTAGGGGGCGGAGCCAGGTCCCTGCGCTGAAAACAGTGCCGGGACCGCGCATGTGCAGTAGCTCCAGGCGCCCAAAACTGTGGGAGGGGCCCGATGCACGCAGCCCCTAGCCCTGGCCGAATAGCCTCAATGGAGCTGCGTGGATAAGGCTCCTCCCACCCGACCCGACCTACCCCCCCCCCCCCCCCGGGACCTCCGCAACTCTTCCACCCCCCCCCCCACCCGCTTGGACCTCCGCGACTCTCCTCTCCATCCCCCCCCCTCCCCCGGACCTCCACGACTCCCCCCATGACCTCCGCGACCCCCCCCCCCCCCCCGAGACCCGACGCCACCTACCTGTAAATCCAGCCCGAAGTCTTGGGCCCAGCCGTTCAGCCTCCTTCTCTCCCTCCTCCCGCCCCCCCCCCCCCCATCCTCTCCTTCCCTCCCTCCCCCCTCTCACCTTCCCTCCCTCCCCCCTCCTTCCCTCCTCTCTCCTTCCCTCCTCTCTCCCTCCCTCCTCTCTCCCTCCCTCCTCTCTCCCTCCCTCCTCTCTCCCTTCCCTCCTCTCTCCC
>NC_091989.1:38070795-38120018 GCF_044704955.1 Pristiophorus japonicus | reverse complement strand
CTGGGGGGCCCCCCTCCTCCCTCCCCCCCCCCCACCTCCCTCCCTCCCTCCTCCCCTCTCACCTTCCCCTCCCTCCCCCCTCCTTCCCTCCTCTCTCCTTCCCTCCTCTCTCCCTCCCTCCTCTCTCCCTCCCTCCTCTCTCCCTCCCTCCTCTCTCCCTTCCCTCCCTCTCCCTTCCCTCCTCCCTCCCTCCCTTCCCTCCTCTCTCCCTCCCTTCCCTCCTCTCTCCCTCCCTTCCCTCCTCTCTCCCTCCCTTCCCTCCTCTCTCCCTCCCTTCCCTCCTCTCTCCCTCCCTTCCCTCCTCTCTCCCTCCCTTCCCTCCTCTCTCCCTCCCTTCCCTCCTCTCTCCCTCCCTTCCCTCCTCTCTCCCTCCCTTCCCTCCTCTCTCCCTCCCTTCCCTCCTCTCTCCCTCCCTTCCCTCCTCTCTCCCTCCCTTCCCTCCTCTCTCCCTCCCTTCCCTCCTCTCTCCCTCCCTTCCCTCCTCTCTCCCTCCCTTCCCTCCTCTCCTTCCCTTCCCTCCTCTCTCCCTTCCATCCCTCCCTCCCTTCTCTCTCCCTTCCCACACTCCCTCCCTCCTCTCTCCCTTCCCTCCCTCCCTCCCTCCTCTCTCCCTTCCCTCCCTCCCACCCTCCCCTCCCACTCTCCCTCCCCTCCCACCCTCCCCTCCCACTCTCCCTCCCCTCCCACCCTCCTCTCTCCCTCCCCTCCCACCCTCCTCTCTCCCCTCCCCTCCCACCCTCCTCTCTCCCCTCCCCTCCCACCCTCCTCTCTGCCCTCCCCTCCCACCCTCCTCTCGCCCTCCCCTCCCACCCTCCTCTCGCCCTCCCCTCCCACCCTCCTCTCGCCCTCCCCTCCCGCCCTCCCCTCCCGCCCTCCTCTCGCCCTCCCCTCTCGCCCTCCCTCCCACCCTCCTCTCGCCCTCCCCTCCCACCCTCTTCTCGCCCTCCCCTCCCATCCTCCTCTCGCCCTCCCCTCCCACTCTCCTCTCGCCCTCCCCTCCCGCCCTCCTCTCGCCCTCCCCTCTAGCCCTCCCCTCCCACCCTCCTGTCGCCCTCCCCTCCCACCCTCCTCTCGCCCTCCCCTCCCACCCTCCTCTCGCCCTCCCCTCCACCCTCCTCTCGCCCTCCCTCCCGCCCTCCTCTCGCCCTCCCCTCCCCCCCTCCTCTCGCCCTCCCTCCCACCCTCTCTCGCCCTCCCCTCCCACCCTCCTCTCGCCCTCCCCTCCACCCTCCTCTCGCCCTCCCCTCCCACCCTTCTCTCGCCCTCCCCTCCCACCCTCCTCTCGCCCTCCCCTCCCACCCTCCTCTCGCCCTCCCCTCCCACCCTCCTCTCGCCCTCCCCTCCCACCCTCCCCTCTCCCTCCCTCCCCTCTCCCTCCCTCCCTCCCCTCTCCCTCCCTCCCCTCTCCCTCCCCTCCCCCTCCCTCCCCTCCTCCCCTCCCCCCTCCTCTCTCCCTCCCCTCCCCTCCCCCCTCCTCTCTCCCTCCCCTCCCCCTCCCCCCTCCTCTCTCCCTCCCCTCCCCTCTCTCCCTCCTCTCTCCCTCCCCTCCCCTCTCTCCCTCCCTCCCCTCTCTCCCTCTCTCCCTCCCCTCCCCTCCCTCTCTCCCTCCCCTCCCCTCTCTCCCTCCCCTCCCCTCTCTCCCTCCCCTCCCCTCTCTCCCTCCCCTCCCCTCTCTCCCTCCCCTCCCCTCTCTCCCTCCCCTCCCCTCTCTCCCTCCCCTCCCCTCTCTCCCTCCCCTCCCCTCTCTCCCTCCCCTCCCCTCTCTCCCTCCCCTCCCCTCTCTCCCTCCCCTCCCCTCTCTCCCTCCCCTCCCTCCCCTCCCTCCCCTCTCTCCCTCCCCTCCCCTCTCTCCCTCCCCTCCCCTCTCTCCCTCCCCTCCCCTCTCTCCCTCCCCTCCCCTCTCTCCCTCCCTCCCCTCTCTCCCTCCCCTCCCCTCTCTCCCTCCCTCCCCTCTCTCCCTCCCCTCCCTCTCTCTCCCTCCCCTCCCCTCTCCCTCCCCCTCCCTCTCTCCCTCCCCTCCCCTCCCACCCTCCCCTCCCCTCCCACCCTCCTCTCTCCCTCCCTCTCCTCCTCTCTCCCTCCCTCCCCTCCCACCCTCCTCTCTCCCTCCCTCCCCTCCCCTTCCACCCACTCCTCTCTCCCTCCCCTACCCTCCCACCCTCCTCGCTCCCTCCCCTCCTCTCTCCCTCCCATCCCACCCTCCTCTCTCCCTCCCCTCCCCTCCCACCCTCCCCTCCCCTCCCACCCTCCTCTCTCCCTCCCTCCCCTTCCGCTCCCATCCTCCTCTCTCCCTCCCTCCCCTCCCCTCCCACCCTCCTCTCTCCCTCTCCTCTCTCCCTCCCCTCCCACCCTCCTCCCTCCCCTCCCACCCTCCTCTCTCCCTCCCCTCCCACCCTCCTCTCCCTCCCTCCCACCCTCTCTCTCCCCTCCCCTCCCACCCTCCTCTCTCCCTCCCCTCCCACCCTCCTCTCTCCCTCCCCTCCCACCCTCCTCTCTCCCTCCCCTCCCACCCTCCTCTCTCCCTCCCCTCCCACCCTCCTCTCCCCTCCTCTCTCCCTCCCCTCCCCTCCTCTCTCCCTCCCCTCCCCTCCTCTCTCCCTCCCCTCCCCTCCTCTCTCCCTCCCCTCCCCTCCTCTCTCCCTCCCCTCCCCTCCTCTCTCCCTCCCCTCCCCTCCTCTCCCTCCCCTCCCCCTCCTCTCTCCTCCCCTCCCCTCCTCTATCCCTCCCCTCCCCTCCTCTCTCCCTCCCCTCCCCTCCTCTCTCCCTCCCCTCCCCTCCTGTCTCCCTCCCCTCCCCTCCTCTCTCCCTCCTCTCCCTCCCTCCCCTCCCCTCCCCTCCCACCCTCCTCTCTCCCTCCTCTCCCTCCCACCCTCCTCTCCCCTCCCCTCCCACCCTCCTCTCCCCTCCCTCCCACCCCTCCCACCCTCCTCTCCCCTCCCCTCCCACCCTCCTCTCCCCCCCCCAACCCTCCTCTCCCCCCCCCACCCTCCTCTCCCCCCCCCCCACCCCCCCCCCCCACCCTCCTCTCCCCCCTCCTCTCCCCCCCCCCACCCTCCTCTCCCCCCCCCACCCTCCTCTCCCCCCCCCCACCCTCCTCTCCCCCCCCCCACCCTCCTCTCCCCCCCCCACCCTCCTTTCCCCCCCCCCACCCTCCTCTCCCCCCCCACTCTCCTCTCCCCCCCCACTCTCCTCTCCCCCCCCCACCCTCCTCTCCCCTCCCCCAACCCTCCTCTCCCCTCCCCCAACCCTCCTCTCCCCTCCCCCAACCCTCCTCTCCCCTCCCCCAACCCTCCTCTCCCCCCCCCCCCCACCCCCTTCTTCCCCCACCCCCTTCTCCCCCCACCCCCTTCTCCCCCCACCCCCTTCTCCCCCTCCCACCCCACCCCCTTCTCCCCCTCCCACCCCACCCCCTTCTCCCCCTCCCACCCCCCTTCTCCCCCTCCCACCCCCCTTCTCCTCCTCCCCTCGACAGAAGAGAGAGAGAGACACACACAGACAGAGAGATAGAGACACTGACAGAGACACACTGGGGGGGCCGTCCCAGTACGCTGTTGGAGGATTCCCGGTGCTGCAGTCGGTAAGTAGAAAATGTTTTATTTATTGATTTTTAAAACTTTTTTTATTTTTTATTAATTTTTTTGGATTGATTTATTGGTTGATTTATTGATGTATTTATCATTTATTATTGATGATGGCTCTTTTTTTGTAAAACTGAAGTGTTTAATGTTTGTAAGCTTCCCTTTAAACCCCCCCCCATTTGTAACCTACGCCTGATTTTCTGAAGTGTAGACAAGGTTTTTTTTTGAACGTACAAAAATCTTCACTTACTCCATTCTGAGTTAGTTTGGAGTAAGTTTTCACTGCCTAAACTTTGAAAACAGGCGTAAGTGGCCGGACACGCCCCCTTTTGAAAAAAATTCTGTTCCAAAGTGAAACTGTTCTAAATGACTAGAACTGGAGCAAACTAAATGTGGAGAATTCAAATTTCTAAGATACTCCATTCTAAACCAGTTGCTCCAAAAAAACAGGAGCAACTCAGGCCGAAACTTGGCCCCAATAACAGAAAAGGTCCTGCGTAGGCCGCTCACCGGCTTCTCCATTATAAATACTGCTCCTGTGCGGAAATTTAAAGGGACTGCGCACTGAAAGAAGCAGGTTGTGCCGAACACAGCACAGCTTACAGGGAACATTGGTATGATACGCCGTTAACGAGCCAGTTGCTCCGATTTACAGTCATGTTTAGCAAATTCCTTTTTAAAGTCTATAAATAATCCAATCTGGATTTACCCAAATTATTAAAAGAAAATATAGTACATTACTCATGGAGATGAGTCATGAATAATGGAAAACTGATTTATATTTTCTTCTGAATGTCCTATTATTTCTTACAACAAATTGTATTTTTAAATAGCGCCTTTAACGTCCCAAGGTGCTTCACAGTAGTGTATCAGACAGAAAATTACATTGAACCAAAGAATTGCAGCCACTTTATACGTAGTAAAAGAAGCAATAATGTGACAGAAAATCAGCTCCTGATTAGTGAATGGAATTCTTTATTGTAGATTTAAATATATTGAGCACTTTTGCTTCTGAATTAATCCAATTTTAACTGTACATTGCTGAAATTGGTAGGGAAATATTCAAAAGGAAAGTGTACTTTCAAGAAATGTTTCTTAATTTGATACTCTGATTCATTTATTGTGAGCCAACAAAGTGACTTGTTATATTTAATCTGATGGGTTTGTTTAATTGTACTACTTGTGCTCAATTTTTAAATGAGAAAATTGATTCAGTAGGTGACCCTGTTCTATCGATAATCTATAATGTCTGCTGATTTAAAATGTTACTGTAAATTATATAAATTACTTTTAAAGGAGAAATTGCATCTTGTTTTATAATAAATGTAAAATTTCATTGATAGGTTACCTAGTCTTTGCAAATGCAGACTAGCCACCTTTATTTTTATTTGAAACCAAATTCTAGTGTGTTAAATACCTTGGGTTGGGTTGGGGGTGGGGGGCGGTGGGGGAGAATAAATATGCTCTTTTAGTATATTCAATTCATACTTTTATATTTTATACTTTCTGAAACATTCCACAGCTGCAAACTCCAGGTAGCGAACGTAGAGACAAAAGGTGCAATGTCATTTAATTCTATATTACATTTGGGGAAATACCTTCTAACCCCACACAATTATAATTTTTATTCAATTTATTGGGCTCGTTCTCCGAATGAGAAGCTCGAGGCATAAATCATGGCTTTATACAAAGATTATTTATTACATACTAGGAAGATAGATACATACGGAATGAAACAATACAAGTACAAAGTCTGAAATCCGGCAACTTTGGGATTGAGACTGTGCCGGTTTTTGGATTTTGCCGGATTTCGCTGTTGGCACACTTCACCGCCCGCCGATCCTCCGTTCCTCTCCCCCGGTGCTGTGTTTTTCTTTTACCAGTTTCCTCGTCCCTCACTGCCCGATATCACCATTTTGGCTGCCTCAAAAATGCCCGGTTTTCAGACAATTCCGGTTTTCGGACAGTCGGATTCGGGACGTTGCACCTGTATCTGCACTCCATACACTGTTGGGGGTTAAGGAAGTTCAAGGTATTTAAAATTGCTTTAAATAAAAAGAAAACCTCACTCAAATGCAAAGCCTTATTAAAGAGCCTGCACTATACTAATCCCATAAAATAAAACTTTAACTATACTTAAGGTTGGTTGAGATCTGTAGAAGCCTTGCAGATGTCTCCATGCTTGCAGATGGTGAAGTAGCACATGTTCTGAGGATTGGGACAGCTGTGGAGGAAGTCAGCTGGAAGAAGCAACAGAAAGACAGCTTCCCCCGCATGGCCATTTTTACAGTCCCCTTGAGTGGGACCACACCCGTGGGGTGGGCTTGAATTTGTTTTTTGTACAACAAAACTCTAAAAGGAGTACAAGAAGCGCTGGTAGAGAACTTGTGCTGGAGGAGCCTTTATCAGTGGAAGAGAGGAAAGAAAACATGGCACATGGCTCATATGCTGATCATCTGCAGCAGAGCAAAACTGTTGCACAGGGTGTATTATATGCTGGAGTGCTTACATAAAATAGATCCAGTGGAGACCTTGGCACAGTGGAGAGAGTATAGAGCAAGGAATGCTACTGTACACATTTTGATCAGCTACACTGCGCTTTTGGCAGAGAATTCTTCATGTAATCCATGCGGCTGCTCTGGTAAGCAGACTGGTGTTTTGTGCTCTCAGACTGCCCAGTGAAGACTCTTTAGAAATGAAAAAAGATAACTGCTCATTGCCATGGCCAGAAAACTATACTTGTTTTTTTAGATTTTAGGCGAGTTATATTTATTTTCCCAAACCACTAATAAGATGTAGGTAGGGCTACAGACCTTCTTGTGCATCACCATAGTTCAGTCAGGCCTGACAAATGTCAGTCAGTTCTGATGAAAGGCCATCAACCTGAAGCATTAACTCTGTTTCTCTCTCCACAGATGCTGCCTGACCTGGAGTGTTTCCACCATTTTGTGTGTTTATTTCAGATTTCCAGCATCTGCAGTATTTTGCTTTTTTTTAGGCCTGTGCTATGGATCGGCCACAAGATGGTGCTCTTAAATAGTAGGTTACAAGCAATTACACGATTTAGCCTTCTATTTCAGGAAGAGATAATTTCATAATTTAAATCAAATATACCCCATTAGGCGCAAGCGTTTTTTTTTTTAGAACGTTTTCTCCTAGTGCGGCTCTTAGAGGCTCAAGTCTTATTTTATATTGGCTTTAGGATTTGCATTCTATCTTGGTGAGGTATGAAAAGGTTGGTGTTGCCGTGCAGGATTTGTTATACAGGCTGTGTTTCTGGGAGAGCTAAGACCAAGCTGCTCTGGAAACAGTTAGACACTGATGGAAGTGCATGCTGTGGTTAATGCGACAGTCTATAGCTTCAACTTTTTCAAACATATTTTAATGCCGGGTGCGATTGGTGACACAGTAACGTCATTCTACCCCCAATGGTGTGACGGCTGAAATTTATACAGAGCTATCATTATCAGGAAACTGACCACAAAACCATTTAACATTAGAGATATGTTTATTTTCAAGAGTTAGATTAAAATCAGCTTCATTTTTAAACCAAAATTAATGAAATTCCGTTCAAATGAACGAGACTTGGGTTTCTCTGCAGTACAAACATATTACAGGGTCACTTCTGTTTCCAGTTAATAAAAAGCACTTACTCATATATAAATGAATATTTTATATTTTCATAGTTTTTTCAGCATTTGTTTGTGAGGCCCCACAGGTTTTGGTACTAGCCTGCATTTTTGAGAATGTAACTAGTAGTGGCCAAGGGAGAACCAGTGGATGTGGTGTATTTGGACTTTCAAAAGGCTTTTGACAAGGTCCCACACAAGAGATTGGTGTGCAAAATCAAAGCACATGGTATTGGGGGTAATATACTGACGTGGATAGAGAACTAATTGGCAGACAGGAAGCAGAGAGTCGGGATAAACAGGTCCTTTTCAGAATGGCAGGCAGTGACTGGTGGGGTGCCGCAGGGCTCAGTCTGGGACCCCAGCTCTTTACAATATACATCAATGATTTAGATGAAGGAATTGAGTGTAATATCTCCAAGTTTGCAGATGACACTAAACTGGGTGGCGGTGTGAGCTGTGAGGGGGATGCTAAGAGGCTGTAGGGTGACTTGGACAGGTTAGTGAGTGGGCAAATGCATGGCAGATGCAGTTTAATGTGGATAAATGTGAGGTTATCCACTTTGGGGGCAAAAACACGAATATCTGAATGGTGGCAGATTAGGAAAAGGGGAGGTGCAATGAGACCTGGGTGTCATGGTTCATGCAGGTTGGCATGCAGGTACAGCAGGCGGTGAAGAAGGTAAATGGTATGTTGACCTTCATAGCTAGGGGATTTGAGTATAGGAGTAGGGAGGTCTTACTGCAGTTGTACAGGGCCTTGGTGAGGCCTCACCTGGAATATTGTGTTCAGTTTTGGTCTCCTAATCTGTGGAAGGACGTTCTTGCTATTGAGGGAGTGCAGCGAAGGTTCACCAGACTGATTCCCGCGATGGCTGGACTGACTGGATCAACTGGGTCTTTATACATTGGAGTTTAGAAGGATGAGAGGGGATCTCATAGAAACATATAAGATTCTGGCAGGATTGGACAGGTTAGATGCGGGTAGAATGTTCCCGATGTTGGGGAAGTCCAGAACCAGGGGACAGTCTTAGGATAAGGGGTAGGCCATTTAGGACTGAGATGAGGAGAAATTTCTTCACTCAGAGAGTTGTTAACCTGTGGAATTCCCTGCTGCAGAGAGTTGTTGATGCCAGTTCATTGGATATATTCAAGAGGGAGTTAGATATGGCCCTTATGGCTAAGGGGATCAAGGGGTATGGAGAGAAAGCATGAAAGGGGTACTGAGGGAGTGATCAGCCATGATCTTATTGAATGGTGGTGTAGGCTCGAAGGGCCGAATGGCCTACTCCTGCACCTTTTTTCTATGTTTCTACCCATCTACCAATATCGTGCTCATTGTGGGCATTAGTGCAAAACATGCGGCATCGCATTGACTGAGGAAATGGAACTCATTATCGGGTGGGGCAGATGAGGTACCGCCTGTTTCATGCTGCTGCCCAAGCTGAATCTCTACCCCATTATGTTGTGTAAATGATAGTGGCTCCTACTCGTTTCTAACCTGGTTTCGGAATCCAATTTACAATTTGTCGTATGATTTCAGGAATATACCTGGGAGATAGCAAGGTCGAACATTTAAAAAGGCAGGTAACTAAACAGAAGTAATGTATAAAAAGTGATTCAGTAAAATTATTTGGAAAGGTAAAAATGTGCAAATATTACCAGGTATAGGAGACCAAGGAGAAAGTGGATACAGAGGCAATCCTCAATAGACTGCTATTGGTTCAGTGCTTGTAAATACTAAGAACTTTTAGCTTCAATGTGTCAAGTTTAGAAAACATACGAGAAGTACTTGGACACTAACCTTAACAACTGCTATTAGGCTCCTTTGTCAGTACTTTGAAAATAACTGGCTTTATAAGTAGCCTTGGATCAAGGTTGATAGAAAATCATGAGTTTGAATCTCTCTCCTCTCCGGTTTTCTTTCTTCTCCCTTCTCCAGGTATTGATTCCTTTGATGTGCTATGATTCTCCAGGCAACAGTCATCCACTTGTCATCTCACCCAAGTGAGTGCAGTGAAGCTATTTGACTGGAGAACAACACAACCAAGTCAAATCCTGTCCTCACGCAACATGTACATACGTACTTTCAGCAGGGCATTCTGGACAATGAGAAAAAAAGAAAAGTATTTGTATTTCTAAAGCTTCTTTCACGACTACTGGATGTCTCAAATGATTTACATCCAATGAAGTACTTTTGGAGTGTAGTCACTGTTGTAATGTGGGAAACGTGGTAGCCAATTTGCACACAGCAAGCTCCCACAAACTGCAATGTGACAACGACCAGATAATCTGTTTTTGTATTGTTGGTTGAGAGATAAATATTGGCCAGGACACGGGTGATAACCCCTGCTCCTCTTCAAAATAGTGCCATAAGATGTTTTACTTCAACCTGAGGGGGCCTTGGTTGAACGTCTCATCCGAAAGACGGCACCTCCCTCAGCACTGCACTGTCGTGTCAATCTAGATTTATGTGCTGAAGTCCCTGGACTTGAACCCACAACCTCCTGACTTGGAGGTGCGTGAGCTACCCACTGAGCCACAGCTGAAAGAACTGGAATCTATGTTGGTTTTTCCCCCCCTTCCCTAATCTAAGAGTGCTGCATGGCACCTCACCTGCTGCCCCAGCTGGAGATCAGCTAATTAAGCACAGGCTGGTGATTAGACCTGCAATCTTCCGGGTCAGAGAGTAGGGCTGAGTTTCCTTCTACACACCCCTCACTGAGCAAAGTCAGGTGATATGCTGCCAAACTGCACCCAACTCCAATGCACCTGAATCCACCTGTATTTCTGGTTTCAGGCGATTTTCATTTTCATATGCAACATTTGCGGTGGGACGTACATGTAATAGACAGATGGAATTTGCATGCTGCCACAGGCCCGCAGCAGCTTAAAGGGGAAATTGCTGTTTGGGATGTTGGCTGCATTGTCTAGCTGAAGACATGTCTGGTACCAGTTTGGGGAGAAGAAATCAAGCCCATTGCCATAGAAATTTTGCTGCAGCAAGTGTAGTTCAGCACCCAAACACACTGCAAAGCAGCATCACAACTCCAATCCACACCGAGGGATGGAGGTAGCAGGCTGAGTGACCCATAGAGCAGAAGTGAATAGGATCAGGGGGAGATTGTCCAGTGCTGGATGAGGAGGAGCAGAAAGCACCTGACTAGGGGGTGAGGTTACATCAATCCACAGTTGATAAGGGATCCTGATCTCCAGGAACAAACTTTTAAAAGGATGCTGGTGGAGCATGAGCGTGCTGAAACCACTGGGCAAATTAGATTATGCTGAGTTAGCCAGTATACTGTGGTACTATTGTGCTTTTTGCTTAGAATGGAGAATTATTGAACATCTGTACCAGTTTGTCTTTTGTAGTTTTAGAGCCAAAAGCAAACATTGTTAAGTTTAGTGATGTCTGTATGTTTATCTTACAAGAACCTAATGATGGAGGCTGGGTACAGGACAGGCCAAACCTAGCAATGGACGATGGTATTGGTGTGTATTCGTGTGTGTGTGTGTGTGTGTGTGTGTGTGGATGTCAGGTAAGAGAAGGATTGGGTTGAGTTATTACCCTCTTCCCTTACCATCTTCCTCACACCCACGGAGTCGAATATCTGTCTAACACTTACCGTCAAGACAGGAGAATGAAGAATGGCTACTTGATTAGATACTGGGCAATGTTTCTGCTATACTGCGGGGCCACGGTCTGGAGGTACTGCACAGGCCGCTCACCAGCTTTTCAATAGAAATAACCACGCATACGTGAAAAATTGAATGGGCTATGCAGCCAGTTAAAGGGCCCACGTACACAAAAAGAATTTACAGGTAACATTGGTACTGGGACAATATCTGCAGGCAAGGAGGAGAGTAAATGCATTCACCTAATACCACATGGATACTAATATCTGTTACGAATATGTTTATCTTTGGAATTAATGATAAAGTAGTTATGATAGTAGTGAAATGTTTTTAATCAGTTCCAGGCACTTTTGAATGCAGTAGGATTTTATGTACTACCAATGAGCTAATCATTTTTGGGGAACATTTCTGGCACTGTATGCAAATGCACCATTATTGTATACAGAACAAGTCTAATCTGCCATCGAGAATATTTTGTTTCCTTATTCTTTTTGCTGACAGTAAGCTTTAGTTTGAACATTGGAAAATAATTTCTATTGGTTCTTTACATATGATCCAAAACTGCAGTAGTGTGATTAAGGAAAGGTAAAGATGACTTGTGAAAAGGATAACTGTTAGACTTTATAAGTGATTGCAGTCTGGGACAGTGTCTTTTGAGATATTAACAAGCTTTAAAATAGAGCAATGCCCAATGATGATGTAACATCAATAATGTCTGTAGCCCACCCTCCCCTGAAGTGCTTTAGGAACTTTTGCTACATGAAAAGCACAGAGTGTAAATTTTTGAAATTTGCAGCTTGTTGCTGTAGCCCCGAGGAGTCCCAACACACTGTTCTATAGAGTGGTATGGCACAGGTTCAAACACATGATCCACCATACACTACATTACTGATCTCAGGCATACTACCGCAGAGAAGCACCCAGTGAAAGTCAGACAGTGCCCCATAGGGAATAAGTGAAATGGAGGGTGACTCTGGCAGATGTTATTTAGTGTCATCAGCAGAACCTTGGAAATAACCTGCCTTTTTAGCTGAGGAAAGTCCTTGTTGGGGAGCGGAGGGGTGGGAGAACCAGAAAAAGAAAGTCAATGGGTGAAAACAGTCTTGCCCTGTAAAAAAAAAAAAATGATTAGTTCAACTTAACAAAGTTTCAATGTGCAATAACAAATCACATTGCAAAAGTTGCTAGCTAAAAAATGTCCATAAAGTCAAGATTTTAATTCAAAATTATATATTGTAGGAACTGAACAATTCCTCAAATCATCAAAGTGAGTTAATTCCTCAACTGAATGTGATGGCAACACCTTTCTAATTAGAGATGAGAAAAACAAATTACATAATGTGATCTGCCAGTGGAGTGACTAATCATTGGCATCTATTCATATATCTACTGGCAATAAACTTCAACAGGTCAGTCCAACAATAGTATGAGAAAGCTTTTGCACATATCTTGTGCGCATTTTAAGTGGGCAAGTACTCTCCAGCAACAAACAGAATTCAAATGCGATTAGAAATCAGATTTATTACAGCAACATTAACCTAGTGTTGCCCATTTCCTGCATTCAAACCTTTTTTTGGCAAACCCATGCCACAAGACGCAGCAAATCTCTTACCAGTTCAGTTTTTGTATCTTTTAAATGAAGGTAGCTCTGCCACTGCAGAAATTCATTTCAAAGGGTTTGTTTTGACAGCCTTAGAAAAAAAATTAAAGGGGCAGTTTATAATTTTTAAAGGTTTCACAGTAGGGATTTGTATTCAAGGGAGACAGCGAAAAGGAAAGTAAAAAGAAAAGATCACTCTTGCCGGCTGTTCAGTTCAGAAGTGAGGAAGCCACTGAGCTAAGCTGTTAAAAACAAAACATGCTGGCCCGTTAAACCAGTAATATGTGTAAAGGATTACTAATTGTCCGAAAAGGTAATTACAGCCTGCCAGATGTCATTAATGATAGTTATTAACTCCAAAAATGGACTTAAGTTGTCTCTTGACCAGATTTCTTGCAGTTTCCATTGCAGTATATATTGAGCTGAAATGATCACTTTGGTTGCAATAAAATTTAGCTCAACTCTTAAGTGCATTTCTTGCCCTGATTGAAGCAATCAAAAAGCATTTTAGTACCATCCAATCTCCTCACTTCTACTGTATCCTGCAACCTATCATGAGCATGATCACTAACGTTAGTAAAAGTAGCATGCTGTGTGATATGAACATGATTTAGTAACATGATTTATAAGAGCTGGGGAATTATCCCCGGTGTCCTGGCCAATATTTATCCCTCAATCAATGTAACAAAAACAGATTATCTGGTCATTATCATATTGCTGTTTGTGAGAGCTTGCTGTGCACAATATGGCCGCCTCATTTCCGACATTACAACAGCGACGACACTTCAAAAGTACTATATTTGGCTGTAAAGCACTTTGGGAGTTCCGGTGGTCATGAAAGGCGCTATATAAATGCAGGTCTTTTTCTTCTAAACCTCTTTGCAGATTACTTTCCCTGCTTGTTTTAGACCAAACATTTTAATACGCGCTGCTTCAAATTTGTATTGCATATGAAATTTGTATCTGTAAGGTAAGCAGTTTGACCAGCTCAATCAGTAGTTATACTATAGAGCCACTCTTGGTAATGAACATTGAAGTCCCAACCCAGAGTATATTTTGTGCCCTTGCTACCCTCAGTGCTTCCTCTGGGACTATGGCTGATAGTTATACTCAAAGAATCATTATACTCATAGAATCATACCTATGTCAGGTTTTTGCTTGACTAGTCTGTCGTACAGCTCTCCCAAATTTGGCACCAGTCCACAGATGTTAGCGATGAAGACCTTGGAAGGTTGATTGGGCTGGTGTGTCTTCGTTGTGTTCTGACTCAGTGTCTAGGTCACAGCTGTCTGTTTTTTTTCATGAATGTTTTGTAGCAGTTTGGTACAGCTGAGTGCCACTTCAGAGGGTAGTTAAGAGTCAAACACGTTAGTGTAGAACTGGAGTCACATATAAGCCAGACTGGGTAAGGATGGTAAGTTTCCTTCCCTGAAGGACATTAATGAACCAGATGGGATTATACAACAATCCGACAGTTTCATGGCCACTTATTGATACCTGCTCGATATTCAACTGAATTCACATTTTCAAACTGCCATGGTGAAATTTGAACCCTTATGTCAAGTAACATAGCCATTAACTGCTGTATCCATAGTAAATACTGAAAAGAAGAATTAGGAGCAGGAGTCGGCTATGTGGCCCTTCGAGCCTGCTAGGCCATTCAATAAGATCATGGCTGATCTTTGACCTCAACTTTCCCGCCCAATCCCCATATCCCTGGATTCCCCTAGAGTCCAAAAAATCTATCTAGTCTCAGCCTTGAATATACTCAATGATACAGTATCCAAAGCCCTTTGGGGTAGAGAATTCGAAAGATTTACAACCCTCTGAGTGAAGAAATTCCTCCTCGTCTAAGTCTTAAATGGCTGACCCTTTATTCTGAGACTATGCTCCCTAGTTCTAGGCTCTCCGGCCAGGGGAAACAACCTCTCAGCATCTAACCTGTCAATCCCCCTCAGAATCTTATATGTTTCAATGAGATCAGCTCTCATTCTTCTAAACGCCACAGAATATATGCTCAATCTCTCCTCATAGGACAACCCTGTTATCCCTGGGATCAATCTCGTGAACCTTCGTTGCACCGCCTCTAAGGCAAGTATGTCCTTTCTTAGTTAAGGAGACCTAAACTCTCTACGGTATTCCAGGTGTGGTCTCACAAAGCCCTGTACAATTATAGTAAGACTTCCTTACTCTTGTACACCAACCCCCTTGCAATAAAGGTCAACATGCCATTTGCCTGCCTAAATGCTTGCTGTACCTGCATGCTAACTTTGTATTTCCTGGACAAGGATACCTAAATCTCTCTGAACACCAACATTTAATAGTTTATCACCATTTAAAAAAATATTCTGTTTTTCTATTCTTCCCACCAAAGTGAATAACCTCACATTTCCCCACATTATACTTCATCTGCCACCTTATCGTCTATTCACTTAATCTGTCTATAGCCCTTTGGAGGCGCTTTGTGTCCTCCTCACAGCTTACTTTCCCACCTTGCTTTGTATCATCAGCAAACTTGGATACATTGCACTCGGTCCCTTCATCTAAGTCATTGGGCTCAATTTTCCCGAGTGATTTGCGCCGTTTTTTTGCCTGCTTTTTCTGGCCTAACTTAAAAATCCAGTTTCCCCAATCAATTCGCACCAGCGTAACACATTTAGTTAGGTTTTTTTTTAGGTATGTTTTTTTTTCATCCAAAGGGAGCGTAACCAGCCACTTATGCCAATTCTGGCTATTTAGTGAACTTTGGCCAGCTGATAGTTACTCCATTTCTGCTTAGGCAAGTGTATGTGGCCCTTCGAGAAAAACCTTGCGGAGAGTTAAAGAAATCGGCGCAGGTAAGTAAATCGGAGGCCATTCGGCCTGGGCTAGGGGCGGGAAGCGGAGTGAACCGGGAAAGCACTCACTCGGAGACCGGAGAGGGTCGGCGGGGGAGGGAGCAACTTTTTTATCCAGAAGTGCCATAGCTGTTTTGGAGGTAAAAGAACATGGAGTATCAGGAGGATCATTACTCAGATAACTCCTCTGATGGCAGAAGCATGAATCCAAATTCAACTTATCAGTATAATATTTGCAACTGTTTAACAATCTCCCTCTGTCATCATTTAACCCCACCTTCACAAAAATTACACGTCCTTTAATCCAGTACCCATCCTATATCATCACATCATATTGGAATTCTTTGGCCCTACATGGTCATCCAAACCTACATAACATGAATGAATAACTGAGCATGTCATAAGTCCACAGTTTTCTGTATGATTATAATTTCCATGAATAACTAAAGACAAAATAAGTCAACATTCTCCTTTATTACAAGCAACTTAAAAGTGACCATAAACCCTCCAATTTTTCCTTGCTCTATGCTTACCCTGGATATCTAAATGTGCCTTTCTTTCTTCTATTCTACTGCTTCTCCTAGCTGCGCCCGCTTGAGATCCCGGTCTAGAGGCCTCTCGATTGCCAACTCGGAGCTGTACTGTACTGCGCATGTGCGTCCATTGCTGTGACGTCAAAAACGTACGTTTTTTTTCCTGCGCATGCGCAGAAGGCCCGGCTGCATTTTTCGGCGCAGGCAACAGGCTCCACCCGCCGAGGCGACTGGCCACTCTGCGCGGCTCTGGATTACAGTATAAGCATCGGGAAAAGTTTGGACATATTTTTCTGGCGCATTTCTAGACCTAAGTAACCGGCGTAACTCTGGCAATATGCCAGAAAATGGGCTTGGGCAAAATTGAGCCCATTAATATAGATTATAAATAGCTGAGGCTCAAGCACTGATCCTTGCGGCACCCCACTAGTTACAGCCTGCCAACTGGAAAATGACCCACTTATCCCTACTCTCTGTTTTATGCCCATTAACTAATCCTCTACCCATGCTAATATTATTACCCCAACCCTATGAGCCCTTATCGTATGTCGCAACCTTTTATGTTGCACCTTATTGAATGTCTTTTAGAAATCCAAATATACTACATCCACTGGCTCCCCTTTATCTACCCTGCCAGTTACATCCTCAAAAAATTATAATAAATGTGATAAACATGATTTGCCTTTCATAAAACCATGTTGACTCTGCCTCATCATATTATGATTTTCTAAGTGCCCTGTTACCACTTCCCTAATAATGGATTCCAGCATTTTCCTGACTGATGTCAGCCTAACTGGCCTATAGTTCCCTGTTTTCCTTTTCCCTCCCTCCTTGAATAGTGGGATTACATTTGCTACTTACAATCTGTTGAAATCGTTCTAGAATCTAGGGAATTTTGGAAGAGCATAACCAATGCATCCACTATCTCTGCAACCACCTCTTTTAGAACCCTAGTATGTAGGCCGTCAGGTCCAGGGCATTTGTTGGCTTTTAGTCCCATTAGTTTCTCAAGTACTGCTAATACTAATTATGTTAAGTTTCTCACTCTTATTAGCCCCTTGGTTCCCCACTATTTTTGGTATGCTTTTTTTGTCTTCTACCTTGAAAACAGATACAACATATTTGTTTAAAGTTTCTGCCATTTCCGTATTCCCCATTATAATTTTACTTGTCTCAGTCTCTAAGGGTCCAACGCTTAGTTTTGCTGCTGCTCTCATTTTTTATATATTTGTAGAAGCTCTTACAATCTGTTTTTATATTTCTTACTAGTTTACTCTCATATTCCATTTTTCTCCCTTATCATTTTTTTGGTCATCCTTAACTAGTTTCTAAAGCTCTCCCAATCCTCAGGCTTACTACTATTCTTCACAACATTCTAAGCCTCTTCTGAAGCCTGGCACTGCAATGCAACTGATAATATTTGAACATCTGTCTTTTAGTAACTTCTCATTAAATGTTACGTAGGTTTTAATTTGTCAATCCCCTAAACTCAGAATTTGTTTATTCAATAAACTACTGTACCATGGAAACCAGCTCCATGAGGTCTCAATGGCATTGCATGGTGTGTTACTGCCATATAAAAATCAGGAAAGTGCCAGGTTCAATCACTTGTTTATGCTCAATTATGTAATTGCAGCCAAGTGACATGTGCAATCGGTGTCCCTGTATGAGAGTGGGGGAAAAAAAGCCTGAGCACTGTCTGGGGAACGTGTGTGTGGTGGATGCCAAGTGAGGCCAGAACAAAGCTCAGGTATGAAACCTTGATGCTTGAATAATTTCCTGAGACACACTTCAGGCACATGCATGAAGAATGGTCATTTGGGTGAGGTACTGGAGAGCTGTCAGGACTTGTGGAACAGTACAATCAGGAGACGAGGGAGAAATGGCGAGAAAAATATATTAGTGTGTGTGGTCGGTCCAAAACTTTCCGAGATAGGATCATTTTAGTTAAATGGATTAATTTTCTTTCACTGATGTGATGGCTGCCATTTTCTTTAATTTCTGAAAATCTTTTAGAAATATTTCTTCTCCCATTTCAGGCTTCTTCCAGCTGCCGTCCATTCATTGTTTTTGGCTGTGTGGATACATGCGAGGGAAAATGGTTTACTGTGCAGTCACCATGAATATTGTGTGAATACCCATCAAAGCAGGATGAATTCTAGCAGATTCTTCTCTCTCTCTCAGGTCAAATGTCAGGTCTCCAGAGCTCATTTCCAAAATCCAAAAAGTAGGCATTAGTTTCAATATCTAATTGTTTTGCTGTCTGACCTCACGACCTGGAAATATTGCTGCAGAGAAATGGTACTTGAACAATGCCTTTTCAGTATAAAGACTGTTCAACTACTGTTTAGTCAATATTTTTGATTAACAGGGTGTCTGACATGCATGACAATCCACCACCAAGTTTAAGAGTCTCTGAACCAAACGACTGAGAAATCCATACAGGTAGAATACAAGGCATACTCTCACTACATCGGGACACACTCCACTTACCCAAGTCCAGAGAGAATAGGAGCAGCTTGGCAGAATCCAGATTTAGGGATCGCAAGTATGCTCAGGAGCAATGATCCCGCTAAGCTGCGCCCACATGCAAGGTCCCGTGCAGGTCGCTCGCCAGCTTTTAAATACTGCGCATGTGCAGAAATTTAAAGGGACCGCTCATTCGAAGAAACAGGCCGCCCAGAACAAAGAGCAGATTACGGGGAGCATTGCTCAGAGTACAGCTAGGGTTTAACCAACTAAAACTGATACATTGCACAACAAAGCACTGATCTGCTTCCGACTGCTTGCCCAGGTAGGACCAGCTACCATTACGGCATTGACCTGGCAGGCTACCTGAAGGAAAATAAATATATATATAGTGTCTTTCACGACCTTGGGATATCCCAAAAGCAGGTGGTAAATTAATGATAATCCAGCTCCAAATGCTCTCATGTTAAATGGAGTCATATGTGATAACTTTCTGATTTCCACACACCTCAAAGTAATTACATCTTCTCCATTCAAACAGATCTATTGTTATGTTCTACCATGATCAATCTGGTCTTGCTGAAAGTGCCGTGGTTTTTTTGTGGTTTAGCATAATTTGCAACAGGAATAAAAGCTACTGACAAGATTGCCTTTCTGTCGCTTAAAATTTTAAGACTCTTTGGTGAAGTTTATTCATGG
Source organism: Pristiophorus japonicus (assembly GCF_044704955.1). NCBI lineage: Eukaryota > Metazoa > Chordata > Chondrichthyes > Pristiophoridae > Pristiophorus > Pristiophorus japonicus. The sequence continues at coordinate 38,101,037 of NC_091989.1, read as the reverse complement.
TCAAAAAGTCTGAAATGAACAACCATTGTTCTAGAAGGAGAAGTCCTTGCTGGACCATCTTGCATTTGTGACCATTTCCTGAGGAAATATTCTGGCATGATGGAATTTCCTTCGCTTGAAATAGTAACACCCAAATAGTGTAATAAGCATAAGGCGGCTGAATCTTTTGCCAGCTGCACTTGCCAAAATTAGAGTGAGTATCTAGCTATGAGAAAATATCTGCACCTAAGACGACCTTAACATTTGATTAACTGTGGGTAATGGGTGAGCTTTTCAATAAACACGCATTCTGTTTAATGAGGTCAACACAAACAAAAAATTATTTTTGCGTAAAGACTTGCATTTATACAGCACCTTTCATAACCTCAGGATGTCCCAGATGCTTTACAGCCAATTAAGCCACCTGCAGCCTAGGTACCATCACCATTCCATAGCACCATCTCTCTATTCTTCTCATCCGTGCCATTGACATTAAAGGCAATGGAATACATTGGAATACAGAGCAAAAGATAAAGCATCTAACTTGAGCTTTAAAGTTTACTCACTAAATATTTTTAATGCATTGAAATAGTTTAGGATTTTTTTTAAAGTCCACCACATCAATTTTATCTATTATGCCTAGATTTTTGATTGATGGATAATATTTTCAGTCCTTGAGCAACATAAATTATCTGTGGTGCTGAGTTTTCCTTTTCAGAAGCCATGAGGCTAGAAAGTCTGGTATATGGGGAGGAGAGAGGGGGTGATCCCAGTGATGGAGAGGTATAATTTAGGGCAAAACCATATCTACTGGGTTTCTACCCCTACACAAATTGCCCGATAATTGTAGTTACTTTTCAGGCAGCAATCCCAGAGAGATCTATTACTTTTAAAAGGATGATTCTTTGCTCCCTAAGGAGCAGTTTTCAAAATGTTGTGTCCTATTCCCTTCGGTCATTTTTGGACCTGGGTGCCCTCTGTTGGAGGTGTAGCTACTGCTCTGATTTTTGCCTCCTTATCATTAATATTTAAGATACAATAAATTGACAATGTTGTAATTATGTTACTGAATGGCTGAAGTACCACTGATTGTGTGTATGTGTAGCAGTAACTGAAGTAAGTAATGACCTTTTCTTAAACAATGAATCCCAAGGCACTAACACAGGTGGCTTGCAGAAACAGTAATACTCTCCAAACTTTTAAAAATATTTTAATGTTTTAGCCTACTGGTGGTTTATCTGCAATACAGTTCAGAGTTTACTAAGATGCAGTCAACACTACTCCTTCAGCAACACTATCACGTTTGCGTGTGATTACCACAAGGTATCAAAAAGTGCACACCGTTATAAGGTTAGTAACACACGAGTGCCTGGAAAAAATACTGGCTGTGTAGCACAACTCACAAGGAAATGATTGAAAAGTTACTGTAAATAATTAGATGGCATCCCTGAGGAAATTGTTGAAGTATGCTCTCATGGGTTTGAAAGATAATGGGTCAGATTTTGCAGTAGAAATGGTGAGCCTAACAGAGCTCACCGTCATCAACATGTAAATTGCACAGCATCTTATGGCGACCTCACATGTGCAGTTAAATGCGTAAATTAGGAAGTTGCTGTCCAAGATGCCCTGCTCCCTCAGAAGCTGCGTGAGAATGGTATTTTGCTGACTCATCATTGAAACAAGGAACGGCGAGAAGTTGCTGTACTTACATGATACACAAACTCACCTGAAAAAGTTAGGACTTGTCCATTTCAGTGTAAGTAATTTTTTAATGACATGTTAAGTCTTAATTACTGCCAAACAATCTCGCTGACACTGGAAATTAATGTAAACAAGTGTGGAGTCTTATTCCATCAAATTTTCATTATTATTGGAGATTAAAACATTTTTTTAAACTTTTATCTTTCTGTCTCTTATCTCTCAGTCCAATCTTCCCTTCCCTCTCTTTATTTCTCTTTCTGGTTTAGACTCTACGCTGGTTGTTAACCAATCAGATTGAAGAATTGCTCAGGAGATACACAGTTGCTTGACCTGATCACACAGATTCCAGATGCTCTGTAGAGGGCACTGGGCTTTTTCCAATAGTTGGCTGACAGGAACTTCCAGTGCAAAACCCATAGAAAGTCGATGGAAAGTGTAAGTGTAACGACCATCACCCAATGGACTTGTACTGTCAACTGCATTTCAGATGACTGAAATTAAGAAAATAGCAATGAATGGCCATTATTAGTTAGATTAATGAAATCAAGTGAATTAATTAGCCAAGAGTGGATAAAGCCCACATAGTTAGCCAATGCTGTATGTACAGCATCACATGAAAGTTCCTAAGAGGTCAGCTCATCGATGTATTCTAAGCAAGGATTTTGAAAACCTATGATAATTACTTCTAATTAGTATTCTGGCATTGTTATAATGGAATTACAAATAGATGAATCAATCAGTTTTCAAAACCATTTTCATTTTCATTATAATTCTAACACTCAACCAATGTGAACAACAGCTCTATATTATCTTGCTAATGGCACTTACAGAATGTCCATTAAAGACATGAAACACACTCATAAGGAGAGTATGCAAGAGACTGAAGACAATGTAGGCAGAATAGACTATCCTTTGCTAATAACAACTTGCATTTATATAGCACCTTTAACATAGTAAAACATTCCAAGGCTCTTTACAGGAACGTAATCAGACAAAAATGTGTGCAAATACATTATTTGGTATCTTTGCAAATGAGGCTTAGTTAGAAAACATGGTCTTGAAAATATGGTACAAATAGTGTACTCTTTATACAACACTGACAATTCAGGTTCAGAGTCATTCTTATTCCTATTCCTAATGTATCTGCAGCTAAATAAAGAACAATGAGCGTGGCATTCAAACCTGTTGATGAGGTTAGTGAAAAGTTTGGTATAAGGACAAGATTGCTTTTACTGGTTTTCCCCCCTAAATTATCAACTGGAGAAATTTCAGTCTAAAATCACCAAGTGCTGCAGAATGTTTAAAATGTTACAATACTGAAGTGCTTTCCAAGAAATGCTGGTGCAGAGTTTCAGTTTGATCTTCAAAGAAACAAAGTTACACTGTGACTGAACTGCAGGTTATAGGCATAAAATTAAAGTATTGTACATTTTTTCAAAACACAAACCAAAACACAACTAAAATAATTAATATTTTTACAGCTGCTCGCTGTACGAATATATACTTCTTCTGTCTTGTCCCATAGCTACGATTCCACAGCTACACTGCAGTTTCTTTAGATTCCGGTACTCCAGTTAATGTTGTAAAGTTAATCACCTCTTTATATGTATGACCTAGGGGGAAAAGAAGTGGATTTATTCCCTTGCAATATACCATTATTTTACACATCACAGAAATGTCATTGTTTCATTTGTCTCTGGTGCTTTTAACAAGTTTTTCCTATGAATAACTCGGTCTGGCGCGCTCTCTCTCTAAAGGACATACCCTTACAAAAGATGCACTAATTTATGCCGTCACTGAAGCTTAACCTCATGTCTTCAGATGATGTAAACGGGTACTTTTCAGAATGGCAGGCAGTGACTAGTGGAGTGCCGCAAGGTTCTGTGCTGGGGCCCCAGCTGTTTACATTGTACATTAATGATTTAGACGAGGGGATTAAATGCAGTATCTCCAAATTTGCGGATGATACTAAGTTGGGTGGCAGTGTGAGCTGCGAGGAGGATGCTATTAGGCTGCAGAGTGACTTGGATAGGTTAGGTGAGTGGGCAAATGCATGGCAGATGAAGTATAATGTGGATAAATGTGAGGTTATCCACTTTGGTGGTAAAAACAGAGAGACAGACTATTATCTGAATGGTGACAGATTAGGAAAAGGGAAGGTGCAACGAGACCTGGGTGTCATGGTACATCAGTCATTGAAGGTTGGCATGCAGGTACAGCAGGCGGTTAAGAAAGCAAATGGCATGTTGGCCTTCATAGCGAGGGGATTTGAATACAGGGGCAGGGAGGTGTTGCTACAGTTGTACAGGGCCTTGGTGAGGCCACACCTGGAGTATTGTGTACAGTTTTGGTCTCCTAACTTGAGGAAGGACATTCTTGCTATTGAGGGAGTGCAGCGAAGGTTCACCAGACTGATTCCCGGGATGGCGGGACTGACCTATCAAGAAAGGTTGGATCAATTGGGCTTGTATTCACTGGAGTTCAGAAGAATGAGAGGGGACCTCATAGAAACGTTTAAAATTCTGACGGGTTTAGACAGGTTAGATGCAGAAAGAATGTTCCCAATGTTGGGGAAGTCCAGAACCAGGGGTCACAGTCTGAGGATAAGGGGTAAGCCATTTAGGACCGAGATGAGGAGAAACTTCTTCACCCAGAGAGTGGTGAACCTGTGGAATTCTCTACCACAGAAAGTAGTTGAGGCCAATTCACTAAATATATTCAAAAGGGAGTTAGATGAAGTCCTTACTACTCGGGGGATCAAGGGTTATGGCGAGAAAGCAGGAAGGGGGTACTGAAGTTTCATGTTCAGCCATGAACTCATTGAATGGCGGTGCAGGCTAGAAGGGCTGAATGGCCTGCTCCTGCACCTATTTTCTATGTTTCTATGTTTCTATGTTTCTATGTTGACACAGGGCAGCATGGAGATGAGAAAGAGTAGGGGCTAAGGATAGATCGCTGGGGGATTCCAGAGGTAACGGTGCAGGGCAGAAAGGAGAAGCCACTGCTACTATGAATGGACAGGTAAGATTGGAACCAAGTGCGGGCATTCTCAATGAGCAGGACAACGAAGGATTCATTGGAGGATGATGATGAGGTTGACCATGTCAATGGCTGCAGTGAAGTCAAGAAAGACGTGGCATAATTTTTTTCCCCTCAAATTCCTTTCCCATTTCTCCTAAAGGTACTGCTGCTGACTGGGGCATGGCTCTATAGGTATCTTGCCCAAGAAGAGATTCCTCACGTATGAGTCGAAACATTTAATTTCATTATACCATTCAATGGTGGAAGCATCACAAGTGACTCCAGACAGACCCATAAGTGTCCACAGCAGAAATCATTGGATAGCAATCAGGAGTGGGATCCCTGGTGATTTACCCCCTCTCCAGCCTAGGGGCACTGAGGCCAACTGTAAAATCTCAACTGCTCTTTGAACGGAAATAAGCCACCCAAAACTAGAAAATTCTGGAAACACAAGTGGGTCAGTCAGCATCTGTGGAGATAACAAGAAAGTTAGCATTTCCAAGTATGGAACCCTCTTCACAACTGCACTCAACAGGAACCTGGAATCAAATCTAGGACTTTCTGAGCTGTGCATCAGTTCTACACCTGGTGGCATTTTTACCAACAAGGGAATCAGGGAAACTCCCAGAAATATAAGTACATTATTACAGACTTAGCAGTAGGAAAAAGAAACAGCGGTGAAACCATCCCAGGAGAAATACAGATAGAAATTTAAATTTGGAATGAAAGGGTTTAGAAAAGTTCAGCTTCATTTTTATAATCAGAAAAATCATTCCACAAATTAGTTAAAGAATAGATTGCAGTTTCTGTAATAGTACCAGCACTCATCTAGACGATTGATGCCAGTAACAGGAAATCTAATTTTTGAATGCAATATCAGGGTCAAACAGTGCTGGGTTCCACAGATTAAACTAGTAACTCTCTGTGTTATACCCTGACTGATTTAACCCAATTATCAATAGATCATCCTTAACTGCACCAGTTGAATTTTTCTATTTATTCTCTCCAAGGATGACAAATTTACATTAAATTGTAAGCAGTTTGCGATGTGGACTCATGTGACTGTGTTGAGAATGGCCAAAGTGACGTTACAAGAACCTTACAACTGCCAGACAGAAGAGAATTTCATCATATAACTTTGTGCCGAATTTGAATATAAACCAGATGGTAAATGAACAGTGTGTTCAATGGCACAATAACTACATGGGATGGCCAGAACACTTCCAATCAACATTTAGCAAGTTGTGACTTGCCAACTTCCTGCGTCCCCACATTTCTTTCTCTATTGAAAGTCCCTCTACTCGTTATCTGCTTTCTTTTAAAGTCCCATTGTCCAATCTCTTTTAAAGGTCTGCTCCCCATTGTTTTTGGAAATCTGCACTTGCTTTCTTCTTGAGCTCCAATGCTGCGAAGAAGAGAGTGAAAAGAAAACAGTTAGAGGCAAAACCAAGAATGAGGTCTGGAAGCAGAAAAAGGAAAAGTGAATAGTAAGAGAAAGGGAAGAAATGGGAAGGAGAAAGGGAGAGTCAAATGTGAGGGAAGCGTGTCAAAATGGAGAGAAAAAATGTATGAAAAAAAACAAGTGAGTGAGAGCAGAACAATGAAGAGGTGGGGCAGAGAGAGAGAAATTGAAATGAAGGAGGAGAGATCTTTTTGCAGACTTATTACCATCAGTATATTTATTTAGAGGGGTGTGAGAAGTTGAGAGCTTTGTAGTGAAAAAGTTTGTGGACCACCAAATTGGGTAGTTTTGTTCAAATTTATTTCAAGAAGGGCAATTGGCTTGGGCACAACTTAAATAAAGGCATGTGCCTGTGACATGACTATCCGCGAGGCATGCTTGTGGATGAGCCTCTGATGTCCCAGTCATCATTTTACACAGAATTACACAATGTACAAGCACAGAAACAGGCCACTTAGTCCAAGTAGTCTCTGTCAATTGTTATGCTCCACATGAGCCTCCTCTCACCCCTCTTCATCTAACCCCATCAGCCTAACATATTCCTTTCTCCTTTGTGTGGTTAAATAGCTTCCCCTTAAATGCACCTAAGCTATTCGCCTCAAATACTCCTTGTGATAGAGTTTCACATTTTAACCACTCTCTGGATAAAGAAGAGTTCCCTATTGCATTTATTAGTGACTATCTTATACTGATAGCCCCTAGTTTTGGACTCCCCCACAAGTGAAAACATCTTCCCCATCTCTACCCTATCAAATCCCTTCATAATTTAAAAAAAACCTCAAGTCGTCCTCAGCCTTCTCTTTTCTAATCATTATAACCTCTGAATTTATCCTTGTAAAATGTTTTTGCACTTTCTCCAGTGCCTCTATGGAGACCAGAACTGTGCACAGTATTCCAAATGTGGACGAACCAAGATTCCATACAACTATAACATAACTGCTCTGCTTTTCAATTCTATCCCTCTAGAAATGAACCCTAGTGCTTTCCTTTTTTAAAATGGCGTTATTAACCTGGGTCAATATTTTTAGTAATTTAAAAAAAAAACTGATTGGACTCATGAGTGTGCTAATCAACTGTGCCATCCAAACCCAGCTTAAACTGATTTTGCCTGAAGATCAGAAACTTAGGAAAGAACAAGAAATAAAGAAACAAAGGTGAAGGAGAGTTGAGTAAAACATGAGGAGAGATTGACATATGTTGCAGATTTATCCCTACCAGCATCCTTAGCTTGAGGAATGAAAGAGAGGCCGAGACCATTTTGGTGGGGCCTAGTTGCAAATGTTTGAGAACCATTGAATCGGATTGTATTTTTCTGGCCTGCACATGACTCCGATCCCACAATATGTGGTTGACTCTAAATACCCTCGAAAGTGGGGATGGGCAATACACGCGGTCTTGTTTGTGTTGTCCATAACTAGAGATTTTTAAATCAGTATTAGTGTGCTTACATTTCCATTCTTCAATAGTGCAGTCCATGTTATCAAAACTATCGTCATACGGCTTTGCCACAGTCTCTTCCTCAGGATCTCGGTACTGCTCAAAGTAAGAGTGAGCCAAAGCCTCTGCAGCAGTTATTCGCTTTTCAGCATCGAGCACAAGCATTTTTTCTAGAAGGTTGACAGCTGTTTTCAGAAAAAATGTCAACAACATTAAGGTAAACAAATGAAATTTTAAACTAGAATGAATGTGCACTCATTACATAAACCAGTACTGTACTATACCACATGCAACTCCAATGTAGAAAAATGTACCAAGTTGCTTCACAGAGATTTAAAGAACAAGATACACAGATAAATACTCAATTAATCACAGAAAAGAGAAAGGATGCATCCACTGTCAGAATCAAGCATACCCAGCTTATGTCACTTAAGGCACACATTAGATGTAAAGTATATTAATACAACATTGGTGCGATTCACCGATTGGGCTATCAAAACTAAAAGAGACAAGCACAATTATCTGTTAGCAGCTTCTATTTCACTGACAAATGCTGGCAAAATTGATTAAAATGTTAGTACTGCTGTTGTGAGGTGAAAATACCAATGGCACTAAATCACACCAAATGTAATTTAAATCAGATTTCAGATTTGCACCCTCACCTACTGCAACAAGGCAATGTCCTAACCCATTGGTTTGAACTGGGGTTGGATGGCACAGTTGGTTAGTACACTCAAGGTGCAATTAGTAACAAAATGATGGTTGGGTTATCAAAGGCACGTTCACTAGCATGCCATGCCCACTCATTGTCTCACTCACGCAATCCCTTGGAGGGAGGTCAGGCAATCACTGATGAATTTAGGGCAATTTTGTGCTGCAGATTTGTGGTTTGAAGCATTTCACCTCCATTTGTTACCCCTCTAGGCAGAACTGCTGTGGAATTCAGTGCACCAATTCAATCAGTTTACTATCACATCACTGATTTATGCTGCTTTTAGATTGGTGCTTGTTTAGTTCAGATTCTCAGCGATTCTTGAGCCAGCACCTGGTATTTACACTATTAATTCAGCTTTCCTCATCCCAGTGGCAGAAGTGTAGACCCACAAAAAACATTTATACCCAGTGTTAAAGGTATTTTTCTGAGTAAGTTAAACAAAGGAGTGGCTCATGGACACCAGTCTTCTGGAATCTGTCTAAAGAAACAAGTATAAAAGGGGATTTAGGCAGAGGCTGCTTCAACCTCCAATTGCCTATGTAACCAGGGTACAAAAGGTCCTAAATTACCTCATCTAAATAACATTTTATTGCTTCATTGACTGAAGAATTAATTTGCTAAAATCCACCTAACACCTTCACTAAAACTTAGCAACTTATAAAAAGTGTTTCTTACCCACTTGATTTGCATTTGCAAACAGGGCCTTAAAGTCTTTTTTCGCAACTCTTGGTAAACTTTTGATGTAATTTTTAGCCTGTAGAGAACCAAAGTATAACATTATTGTTGAGGTTTTGTTTAACACAGATTGTTACTGGTAGCCAAGAGCATTTAATACTGTTAACTAATGACTCCCCAAACATTTAGTTTTGATTATTCAGGATGTTCCAAGATCTATATAAACATCTGATGCCAATTTTTTCAGGATTAAGCCAATATAATTTTATAACAACATTTGAAAAATCCAAAATATTTATTGGGAAATATAAGAGCAATTTGACCTATTGCTATTTCAATTAGTAGTATCCTTTTGTTAAAACATACACATCTTCTTTACTATTTCTGTTAAAGTCAAATCAACAATACTATGTTATGAAGTCCCTAAAAATGAAGCTGGTTAAGAACTTCAAAGAAGTAAATATTTGGTATATTAAATATGTCTTTTCAACTTCATACGTGTACCTTAGGGTTTTGACTTTCTACCCGCTCTGTTACAGTTTTGGAGAATTATTAATCAATAAACCAAGTATATCTGAATCGTGACTATTGTTTAGTACCCCATAATTTTGAGAGTAGTGTTCGCTTTTACAATATAAATTGTGAGGGAAGTGCAGCTTTAAAAGTAAGTCTACTGATGTTGCCATATTTAAAATGTAATATTTAAATCAGTGGCATCACTAAAAATATCAACTTCAAGACTGTTGCATTTTTCATTGCTTAGCTTCCTGAAATAAATGCAAGATACAAGTATATTGATTCAGCCTCAGTGAAAAAATAGATCTGTTAGAAGCTCAGCTCTTATATAGGCCTTGTTTTGGCAAGTAACATACATCTATTACTATGGTAACCCATCTCTGGAGCTGAATCCTTTTCTTGCAGCAGAAGGAAAACAGCATTAAATCTAATTAGCAGGCTCATAGAAAGAGCATCATGACGCAAACCAGCCAAATGGGAAATATACAATTAACCAATAATTGCACATGTAATTACATCAAACAATTTGCATCTTAAAAATGATTCAGTGCCACATTGTACTTATTTTGCTTTCTGACATAGCTAGAAGAGAATATCACCAAGTACAATTATTAAAGTAACAAAACAATTTGTGTAGGGAAGTGGGTAAACAACCATTAACTCATTACCATTTAAGCATACTTTGGGGTGATGATCCCTTTTCTCTGCAAGAGATTTCAGATAAAGCTGGAAAATGGAGTTGAGGCACACAGCAAGCCATGATCTAATTGCAGGCTCGATGGGCTGAATGGCCTACTCATGTTCCTGATGTTCCGATAATATCCGCTTGTAGAGTATTTCTAGAACTGCTTTTTTATTGTAAATATGACATTTTTAAATCAATGCTGGCTTAGTTTAGACTGGGCAATGCACTGGGCAGCAGAGGTCTATGGAATAAACAGTGCATTATGCCGAGAACTATCAAAAGGACAGCATTAGTCTAAAACCATAATAAGGAATCAATTAAAGAGTTAAAAAGTTCAATTTGTTACTTTTTGTAGGTTTTAAATGTTCTGCTTACCTCTTGACTTTGCAACTTCTGAACGAAGTCTTGGGCCGGTGTACCTGTTATTTTCATGATTTCTGTCAGTTGATCTAGATCTATAAACGACTAGTCAAGAATCATGTTCTATGAACCATGTTCTATGAACCATTTAGCAATCAGGCAAATGCCCTGATGTGCAATTAAGTTAATTAGGTTCTGTAACCCTGTATGATTCTGTTGAGTGCCATACATCAAACAAATATCCAAGGTATTATCACCTGTGAAAAGCGCACACACACAATTGGGAGAACAACAATGTCATTTAGAACAAGAATGCAGACACATCCGGACCGGGGTCAACCAGGGCTGCCTCATTGCCCCAACCCTCTTCTCAATCTTCCTTGCCGCCATGCTCCACCTCACAGTCAACAAGCTCCCCGCTGGAGTGGAACTAAACTACAGAACCAGTGGGAACCTGTTCAACCTTCGCCGTCTCCAGGCCAGGTCCAAGACCACCCCAATCTCTATCGTCGAGCTACAATACGCGGACGACGCCTGCGTCTGCGCACATAGAGAGGCTGAACCCCAGGACATAGTCGACATATTTAGTGAGGCGTACGAAAGCATGGGCCTTATGCTAAACATCTGTAAGACAAAGGTCCTCCATCAGCCTGTCCTCGCTGCACAGCACTGTCCCCCAGGCATCAAGATCCACGGCTCGGCCCTGGACTACGTGGACCATTTCCCATACCTCGGGAGCCTCATATCAACAAGAACAGACATTGACGACGAGTTTCAACATCGCCTCCAGTGCACCAGTGCAGCCTTCGGCCGCCTGAGGAAGAGTGTTTGAAGACCAGGCCCTCAAATCTGCCACCAAGCTCATGGTCTACAGGACTGTAGTAATACCTGCCCTCCTGTATGGCTCAGAGACATGGACTATGTATAGTAGACACCTCTAGTCGCTGGAGAAACACCACCAACGACGTCTCCGCAAGATCCTACAAATCCCCTAGGAGGACAGATGCACCAACATTAGCGATCTCAACCAGGCCACATCCCCAGCATTGAAGCACTGACCACACTTGATCAACTCTGCTGGGCAGGCCACACTGTTCGCATGTCAGACACGAGACTTCCAAAGTAAGCGCTCTACTTGGAACTCCTTCACGGCAAACGAGCCAAAAGGTGGGCAGCGGAAACGTTACACGGACACCCTCAAAGTCTCCCTGATAAAGTGCAACATCCCCACTGACACCTGGGAGTCCCTGGCCAAAGACCGCCCTAAGTGGAGGAAGTGCATCCGGGAGGGCGCTGAGCCTCATCACCAAGAGCATGCAGAAATCAAGCGCAGGCAGCAGAAAGAGCGTGTGGCAAACCAGTCCCACCCACCCTTTCCCTCAACGACTATTTGTCCCACCTGTGACAGGGACTTTAGTTCTCGTATTGGACTGTACAGCCACCTAAGGACTCATTTTAAGAGTGGAAGCAAGTCTTCCGATGATAATGTAGGACAGAGTTAATGATGCTTCTTAATTAAAACCACGATATAATCAGCCCCCAGTTCTTGACTCTTTGCAAGTCACCCAACAACATATATCTGCAAAATCTAGAGTTGCCGCTTTGCATGCATTTGGGAAATTGGGCACAAATTGCACTGGTTAGGTTACAGTTAAGTTTCCACTAAAATTCATTTGCATAATCACAAAAAAAACCCTTCCATTACCAGCGCAATTGGTCAGTGTAATAGAACGTAATCATTTTTTTGCATTAAATATATTGATTGATGTATTTGAGTGGTATCCGAGTGCAGTTTTATTAATTCAGCTGAAAATGGGTTGAGCATTTTTAATAAGTGCATCTAGTCCATGGCCTTTGAATAACCTGATTTTAAATCACTGAAAATGATTTAAAAAAAACTATCCTGAACTATTCTGAAACTCGTCAGTTTCGAAGTAAATTAATTTTTTTAAATACAAGTTGAACATCCGAAATCCGGAGTTCCAAAATTCAGAATGTTCCGGAATCCAGACACCGGGTCGATCCATGGCATGGTTGTCCGGAAACCGGAAAATGTTCTGAAATCCGAACTCGGCCTCGGCCGCCTGCTGACACCCCCCCCCTTTTCTCGGCCGCCTGCCGACACCCCCCCCCTTTTCTCGGCCGCCTGCCGACACCCCCCCCCTTTTCTCGGCCGCCCGACACCCCCCCCTCCCCTACCAACACCCCCCCTTTTCTCGGTTGCCCGACCCCCCCCCCCCCCCCCCCGCGCCTCCCCTACCAACCTCAGCCCAGGTGTTTCCGGACTTGGGGCGTCGGAAAGACGTTCCGAAATCCGCAAATACCTGAACCTTGGCCAGTGCATTTCCGGATTCGGGATGTCGCAAAGGCGTTCCGAAGTCCAGAATGGCTTCGGTCCCGAGGTTTCCGGATTTCGGACACTCTACCTGTATGTAAAAACATTTAAAATGTGCCTACTAGCACCTATGCGCCAAAGAAAACAGCTTAATTTGAAGAGTCTCCTCGAACGGGTGGAATCAGCTGAAACTCGGAATCCTCATTAATTCAATCTGGGGGCGTGGCCAGTTTTGTGGTCAGGGCCAGCGTCAGGTGAAATGATTTTTAAACCAGCGTTAAAGATTTACGTTTGACGTAACTTACACTTGAGTCGCCACGGTCCTTTGCGTGTTTCGGCCAATTTCACCCAGATTGCCAGGATAAAACGAACGCAAACTCTAGCCCAATCTGTTCTTGGCTGAGGACATCTTTAACTGTCTATCCAATCCTTTCCAGCAAGAGACACAATTCTAGCGAATTAGCAGGAACGTAAATTTTTCTCCACTCTGCAAAAGACTGCTTTATTTCAACAGAGTTGTAATGTATGCACCTGTGAGTATGCTCACAGGTTTGTTGGGTTCTGCCGCGTTCATTTAGCCGCTTCCCTTCGATAGCTCAGTTGGTAGAGCGGAGGACTGTAGTGGAATACAAAGCAAAGTCATCCTTAGGTTGCTGGTTCAATTCCGGCTCGAAGGAGCTAGTGTTCTTACAACAAAATAGTTGTAGAGCTGTTGCATTGAGAGTGGCTTACTAAGTCATGTGATGTTCACAAACCTCAATAAAACCCCAGTCAGTTGGGTCTAGGCCATCCACGATGAGGTATGTAGTTGTGAGCCTGGTGGATGAACTGGTAATGTGTGGTGTGATTGTTAATAGCAAAGGTTTAAGAATTAGTTGGTTTATTAACAATGTGTTGTTATGAATTCTTAAGCAAAGAACCCAGGAAGCAAATACATTACAGGAGTGACTAATGACATCAATGCAACACTATTTCCAATGTTTCATTCTCAGTAAGAACTCATGAAATCCAGCTAAATCGACTGGACAACATTTTTGTTTTGTATATTGTCACAAAGAGGGCACAACTAAAGACAACCCATAACAGGACAAATGTTATGCAATATGGGTGGTTGCTGCGGACAGAGAGAGAGAAATTGTAGAGAGATGTATGTCAATGTTATTCCTATAGCCTAGCTTGGATCTGCAAGCGATTATTAACTGCATTTAAACCTCTGCATCGAGGGGACAGGGATGCCGATGATGCCGCCGGGCCAAGGGCAGATTAAAACATGGGCCTGGAGCCCAGTGATCTCCTGGGCACTGCTGCGAGTGAGCAATCCGGGAGAAAAATCAGGAACTAGAGCTCGTGTATCGAGTCTAGGGTTCGCGAGCACCTCCTGGGAAAGAAGTTCTCCTGGGAGGTATGAATACTTCTGGCACAAGTCCTTCCCTCTTCCAGTCTCATGAAAACTGCTCCTGTGCTAGTGATCTGGATTTATTCTTTTTACCCCTTGTCCTCCTGCCTTCCCTGTTATTTTGCAGGTAAGTAACTTCTGTGAAATAAAAATGGCCTGGGTTTTTTTAATCTGGTTTTTCCTCTCCCGGGAGATCACATGGCTCCGGTTGAGATGGAGTGTAGACTGTTTTGGTGCAAGAGGTGTCGCAGTTGTGTGGGGCGGACTGGTTGGGCCGGGTGATCTTTACCTTTCCGCCATTGTTCATTGGTTTAAGATGTAATGTATGTATGCCTGGGTTTACCTGCCACCGGGGGAGCGACCGTCGAAGGTCATTGGGCCACAGACAACACGTGCAGCCCTTGTATATAAAGAAAGCCTCCATGTTTAATCCTTACTTTGAGAGCCAATAAAGTAGAATCAGGTCGCACCTGATTGAGTTCACGGTACTAAGCCTATTGAGTTATTGCCTACGCAACATATATGTAACCTTCAGGGCTGCTGACCGAGGGCCATGTGGCTCTTTGTCGCCGGCACGGATACGATGGGCTGAAATGGCCTCCTTCTGTGCTGTAGATTTCTATGTTTTTATAACTTTACTCAGTGTTTTATAGGTCAGAATTTTCTGTTATGTACGTGTGCTGCCTGGTAACAGGTTAAATTGAAAATGTAGACTTTTAGATTAAACTCTATGGCAGAGGACAATGTAAATTAGCAGACCATCAATTCTAAAAGCACAAAGATACCTCTTTAAGGCTCACCTCAAGGCTGGGTAACATTCTCCCTTAGTGCTCAGGACAAGAAGTACTGCCAATCAACAAAGGGTACAGTTTTTATTCCCTGATATTCTGGTTAACTGAACCCTATCCTTTCACCTTGACCTGTTCTCCAGAACTATATCAAGGTGATCCTTGCACCTCCTCTCCTTTGTGCCTCGAATAAACAAATAAATACTGTGCGATTATGGATTCCTCCAGCAACCAAGATTTTCATGTTATTTGTCTGTTTATAATGTTTCATATTTTGTTACCCATATTTAGGAGGTATAGCACGGGGGGTTGGATGTACAGAGAGGAGGCTCCCGAGGAGGAGCCCAGGGCCCCAAGAATTCTAAATCTGACTGTGAATGGCACAGGGAACCACAGGCAGTAGAAGCACTGTGCGAAGTTGTGCACTCTTTTTGAAATGATACAGAATATTGAGGTATAGCTGCAGCAGTTTCTCAGTTCTTGGAATCTGGTTCAAGTGCAAATTTTGATGTTGCTGCTCCATCCATCATAGGTGTGGGGGCGGGGGGGGGGGGAGTCAATTTCCACAGAGGTTCTCATCTGTCCTATATCAGCAGAGGAGCAGTGGAAATGTGAAACGCCATTTTCTTGGGGTTTCTACGGGACTTCCGCAGAAGTTACGGCAGACAAGTGGGAGAACTCATTCCTTTAAACTCTATTGGAGTGAATTTTAATGACAGACTGGCCACACTTTCTGATATTGGTGAGGGTGGAGTCTGGTATTAAGACAAATGTGTGAAACTAAAACGAGTTTGCAATTCTTATGTGATAGAGGTACGCAACACTGTGGACCACTTATAGAAATTTCATAGAATCATAGAAATTTACAGCACAGAAGGAGGCCATTCGGATTTGATTTTCTCAGTGCTTAAAATAATATACTACTTAGCCACCCATTGTATACCGCAGGCTGCTGTAGGATTCTAAACTCTCATCGTCGATGTAAGGTTTTTTATTAATTCGGATGCTGCTGCCAGAAGCGTTCTACACATAAATCTGCGGAGCGCTGGGATGGTTTAAGTATTAATGAATGATAATATTGTGGAGGAGGAGGAGATTTGTGTATCTGGAGCGCGAGCTCTGTGTGAAGGGAAAGGAGAAGAAAAATAATAAAAATAGATATTTGCTGAGTTTTGCTGGCGCAAGGAGCCCCCTTGAGTCATTGACTCTCTCATTCCCACAGAAGATGAAGAGCGCTCTCTCTCTCACCTTGCATCTAAAGCACAATTGAAATAAAACTGATTAACATAGAAACATAGAAAATAGGTGGAGTAGGCCATTTGGCCCTTCGAGATCATGGCTGATCATTCACCTCAGGACCCGTTCCCTGCTTTCTCTCCATACACCTTGATCCCTTTAGCCGTAAGGACTATATCTAACTCCCTCTTGAATATATCCAACGAACTGGCATCAACAACTTTCTGCGGCAGAGAATTCCACAGGTTAACAACTCTCTGAATGAAGTAGTTTCTCCTCATCGCAGTCCTAAATGGCTTACCCCTTATCTTTAGACTGTGTCGCCTGATTCTGGACTTCCCCAACATGGTTCTGGACTTCCCCAACATCACCATCTAGTGTCAATAAAAGCTAGCTTGATGTATTCAGTCAATTGTTGGAAGTGTTTTCTTTGTGATGCCAACAATATTTTCTTTTCAGTTAGCGAACCAAAACAACGCGGGAACTGCGTGTGAGCAACGACTTCATTTTGTTGGGAGTAGTCACATCCTTTTATTAATTACCTAAACGCTCTAGCTATTTACTGAGAGACATTTAGCCATCGATTAGTAATTAGCAGGGAGAATGTCGGTCAGTTACAAAGGATACGATCGATGCCTTTAAAAAGGGGCCGGGTTGCAATCATCTCCGCCATGATGCAGCCAACAGACCAGATATCAACTGTAAATATACAAGTTATACAGGTCATTACAAAGTTGAAGTGAACTTGCTTTCACAGTTTACAATACTGGAAACAAAACTTTTAATGCCAAAATGTAAACATTATCTTTATGATTTAGGAGCATAATAAATACATGGGGCCTCAGCATGCATCTGCACAGAGAGCGAGAGGCTGGCTGCTTGGGGACCAGGTCTATCCCTGCATCCTTGGCTCATCATACCTCCTACCAGGAACCATCGGACCCAGTGACTACCATGCTGGATCTTCTGCCTTCTCAATTGGTGGGCTGCCCACAGAGAGCAGGATTAGTATTGGCAGCGCGACCATCGAGTTTAAGTTAGGCCGGGCCACAAAAATGGCACAGGTCCCCGGTCGATCCCTTCGGGCGGGTCTCGCTTTAAATACCCACCCCCCTCCCCCTCCCCTGTCTAATGTGCTCTCTTTAAAGCAGCCTTTTTGTACAATTGAGAGGTCTGCTGGTACTGCAAATAGAAAATGCACGTTACTTGTTGCTTAATGCATTTTATTCAAAAATATGAGAGATTCCGATAATGGCAAACAAAATTCAGAATCTAATCACTGTCATGTGAAATACTGAGTATTCTTCGCACATGCTTCAGGTCAATCTATGACCTCTCAGTTTCACACACAAGTGGAACACGAATAAAACTGTAAAATAAACCAGAGAATTGGTTTATGTCTGTAGTGCTGGGAAAAAAGGAAAATAGCGATTCCTTATCTCTGTTAATTATACTGTGAAGAGTATAAGATTACCTGTCTGAGTATAATGCATCCAGTTAAGTATAACCTCTGGAGCACGGTACCATCTGGTAACTACATAACCAGTCATTTCCTGATCGGCATGTCTTGCCAACCCAAAATCTAGAATCTGTAAAGCAAAGTAAAGAGCTTTAATAATGTCACAAGTTAAACACATCCCTATGTTATTGTACGTTTACTATTGTGGCATAAGCCTAAACCCTAGAGTTGGTTTTCTTGGTTCCTTGAAGTGAAGAGTATTTGCATAGAGATTACGAACAGTTGCTAAATGTGGGTAACAACAAATGCTTCGACTCCTTTATCACTTCACACACATCCATTAATGGCACACTCACTCTATAACTGTAGAGTTGGTGCAGAGCGTTCTGACCCTGCAGTTACAGTGTAAATATAGCCAGAATCCAGAATGAGGGTTTGCCTAGATACAAAGAGAGGAGACTTTCTGGAAGAGGCAGTCCCATTCTGCTTTGCTTTGAAGTTAGTTTGGACCTTCACACCTGCCTTGCATTTCACAAGTTAGGTGTCGATGAGAAGCTGGAAACTCTTTGTACTGACGCTACGTGTGGATCAAGTTTCACAGAATGTGATGTTTACAGACGTGGCTGATGTGCAACGGCCATCACGCGTTAAAGAAAATTCACACACAGGCAACGTCCACCTTTCAATATGCAGCTCGGGACCTGGAATATTAGGTCCTTCATTGAAACACCTGTGAACTCATCCTTTTTTGGTGGAAGCAAGTGTTCCTCAATACGAGGGACCACTTAAGAAGAAACAATAAGAGATGGTGTGATCAGAAGGAGACAAGAAAAGGGATCGAGTAAAAGCTAAGGGAACAAAAGTGTGTGTGACAAGATCTGACCTCAAGAACACATAAGCACACTGTACTTGTGCTGTGTAATAACATGTTTGAGCTTTTTGTCTGTTATTTAATAAAGGTATTAATCAGTTGGAAATAAATGGGTTTGCTTCTTTGACAAAAGGCAAGATAAAAAAGACTTGTGTGAATATGTTAACATGCTTGTTACTAATTCATCTCCAAAGAGAGGGATTTTTGACAGCACACACACACCTGGAGCACTTTGCATCAACAGTACTGTTTGAACTAATTATATATGGAAATGGCAGCAGCTGCTCGGCAGTTACATCATCAAGGTTTCAGTGCTTAGATGGGGAGCAACAGATAGCTAACGCTGTATTAAAAATAATTATTAAATCATCACCACTAACGCAGAACAGTAATGACCGTATATAATCATGCTTGCTCATTGTAACATGAGGGGCGATTTTAACTCCCTTTGCTTGGTGGAAACAGGGTGGTAGCAGAGTTAAAATCCCAATGGTGGACTTATCACCTGCCACCACATTTTCACGGGTGACTGAGGTGCTCATAAGAACATAAGAAATAGGAACAGGAGTAGGCTATTCGGCCCCTTGAGCCTGCTCCGCCATCCAATGCGATTATGCTGAGCCGATCATGGACTCAGGCCCACTTCCCTGCCTGCTCCCCATAACCCCTTAATCCCTTATCGGTTAAGAAACTATATCTGTCTTAAATTTATTCAGTGTCCTGATTTCCACAGCTTTCTGAGGCAGTGAATTCCACAGATCCACAACCCCGAGAAGAAATTTCTCCTCATCTCAGTTTTAAATGGGCGGCCCCTTATTCTAAGATTATGCCCCCTAGTTCTAGTCTCCCCCATCAGTGGAAACATCCTCTCTGTATCCACCTTGTCAAGTCCCTTCATAATCTTATACGTTTCGATAAGATCACCTCTCATTCTTCTGAATTCCAATGAGTAGAGGCCCAACCTACTCAACCTTTCCTCATGTCAACCCCCTCATCTCCGGAATCAACCTAGTCAACCTTCTCTGAACTGCCTCCAAAGCAAGTATATCCTTTCGTAAATATGGAAACCAAAACTGCACACAGTATTCCAGGTGTGGCCTCGCCAATACCCTGTATAACTGTAGCAAGACTTCCCTGCTTTTATACTCCATCCCCTTTGCAATAAAGGCCAAGATTCCATTGGCCTTCCTGATCACTTGCTGTACCTGCATACTAACCTTTTGTGATTCAGGCACAAGTACCCCCAGGTCCCGCTGTACTGCAGCACTTTGCAATCTTTCTCCATTTAAATAATAACTTGCTCTTTGATTTTTTTCTACCAAAGTGCATGGCCTCACACATTATACTCCATCTGCCAAATTTTTGCCCACTCACTTAGCCTGTCTATGTCCTTTTGCAGATTTTTTGTGTCCTCCTTACACATTGCTTTTCCTCCCATCTTTGTATCATCAGCAAACTTGGCTACATTGTACTCGGTCCTTTCTTCCAAGTCGTTAATATAGATTATAAATAGTTGGGGTCCCAGCACTGATCCCTGTGGCATCCCACTAGTTACTGGTTGCCAACCAGAGAATGAATCATTTATCCAGACTCTCTTTTTTCTGTTAGTTAGCTAATCCTCTATCCATGCTAATATATTACCCCCAACCCAGTGAACTTTTATCTTGTGCAGTAACCTTTTATGTGGCACCTTGTCATATGCCTTCTGGAAGTCCAATTACACCACATCCACCGGTTCCTCTTTATCCACCCTGTTTGTTACATCCTCAAAGGATTCCAGCAAATTTGTCAAATATGACTTCCCCTTCATAAATCCATGCTGACTCTGCCTGACCAAATTTTGCTTTTCAAATGACCCGCTACTGCTTCTTTAATAATGGACTCCAACATTTTCCCAACTACAGATGTTAGGCTAACTCGTCTATAGTTTCCCGATTTTTGTCTGCCTCCTTTTTTAAATATGGGCATTACATTTGCAGTTTTCCAATCTACTGGGACCTCCCCAGAATCCAGGGAATTTTGGTAAATTACAACCAATGCATCCACTATCCCTGCTGTTACTTCTCTTAAGACCCTAGGATGCAAGCCATCATGTCCAGGGGATTTATCTGCCTTTAGTCCCGTTATCTTACTGAGTACCACCTCCTTAGTGATTGATTGTGTTAAGTTCCTCCCCCTCTATAGCCTCTTGACTATCCACTGTTGGGATATTGTTTGTTCTCTACTGTAAAGACTTATACAAAATATTTGTTCAGAGTTTCTGCCATCTTCATGTTCCCCATTACTAATTCCCCGGTCTCGTCCTCTAAGGGACCAACATTTACTTGAGCCACTCTTTCTTTTTTTATACCTATAGAAACTCTTGCTATCTGTTTTTATATTTTGTGCTAGTTTACTTTCATAGTCTATCTTCCCTTTCTTAATCATTTTTTTTGTCTTTCTTTGCTAGCTTTTAAACGCTTCCCAATCTTCTGTCCTCCCACTAATTTTGGCCACTTTGTATGCCTTTGTTTTTAATTGGATACAGTCCTTTATTTCTTTAGTTAGCCACGGATGGCTATCTTTTCTTTTACACCCCTTTCTCCTCACTGGAATATATTTTTCTTGAGAGTTGTGAAATACCTCCTTAAATGTTCATCAACCATCCTACACTTTAATCTAATATCCCAGTCCACTTTAGGCAACTCTACCCTCATAACTTCATAGTCTCCTTTATTTAAGCTTAGTACGCTGGTTTGAGATCCAACTTTCTCACCCTCCATCTAAATTTGAAATTCAACCATGCTATGATCACTCATTCCAAGGGGATCATTTACTAGGAGATTGTTTATTCATCCTGTCTCATTACACAGGACCAGATCCAAGATAGCCTGCACCCGGTTGGTTCCGTTACATACTGCTCAAGGAACCTGTCCCTTACGCACTCTATGAGCTCTTCCTCAAGGCTACCCTGACCGATTTGATTTGTCCAATCAATATGGAGGTTAAAATCGCCCATGGTTATTGCTGTTCCCTTTTTACAAGCCCCCACTATTTCCTGGTTTATACTCCGACCAACAGAGTTGCTACTGTTAGGGGGCCTATAGACTACGACCATCGTGACTTTTTCCCTTTTTGGTCCTTATCTCCACCCAAACTGTTTCAACATCCCGATCATTTGAGCTAATATCGTTTCTCACTATTGCAGTGATTCCATCCTTTATCAATAGAGCTATCCCACCTCCATTTCCTTTCTGTCTGTCCTTCCGGATTGTCAAATACCCTTGAATATTTAATTCGCAGTCCTGCTCACCTGAATTCATTCAAATTGGGGTCCCAGGATACACACAGGAGCCCAATGTACCACAGCTGTCACAACATGTTATGATGTTTAATGCTGTGAATGGGCATGCAAAAATGATAGTGAAATTGCTGCAATTTATGCTTTGCCAGTTTTTACTCAATGTGTTGAATTGCAATCCAAATATCAAGCTCACCTTTAACTCGCAGTCCTCATTGACGGCCAGATTCCCAGGTTTAAGATCCTGACAACAGATCAACCATAAACACTCCAGTTAGACCAGGCAAACAGATCCTTGCTGGTGAAGCATTTCTACGTTACAGTGGCCCTAACTTCAGCCACAGTGCAGTAAATCAGGTGGCATTGCAGGCTCTGGAGACCCCTCAAAAGGCATCTCTGGAAGCAGTAGCACTGCCAGTAACTAATACAAAAACTGCTCTCGGCAGATGTCAGTATTTCTGGCCATGAGTGGTCTAAGCTTTCAGTCCATCAATATAGGCTAGTGACAGGATCTCTCAATCCCTGGGCTGTGCGGGCCCTTTTCAGTCATTGGAAGAGCTCCAAATAAAAACAAAACATCCTCCGCTTCAGAAAACAAATTTTTTAGTAACACATCTTTCCTTTAAAATAAATAGGGCCGAATTGTGATCCCTTCAACCCAACAACCAAGAACAGTCTACAGCACTGTATTCTAACATAGCAATGAGCTACAATGTAAAGCTTCAAATGAGGGTCGTGCACATGTTGTAGAACCCTTGTGTGATAATTGGGCTGCTCCAATGCCTGACTCATCACGTGATAACGTCATGAGTTTCTGGGTGAGTTTAACAGGGCTTCCAACACAGCATCGGAGCACTGACTAGATTGAGCATCGCACTTTATTTAAAATCATGAATAGATGCTGCTAAAATGTTGTAATGCTCGAGATGTTTTTCTTAGCCTTGCAATGCCACCCGAATGGAACGGTGTAGGGTTGGTCTAATATGTGTATTTCCAAAACATGATGCCCAGATACCTTCTGTTACTTGCTGTAATGCTCAGTGACAATACAATTACAATCAAATTGAAACCAATTGTTATTTTATGGTGTTATTTCTTGAACATAAAATAGCATGGAGAATGGCTTACCCTGTGGATGATCCCTGCAGAGTGGATGTACTGTTAAAAAGAAAAACATGCTTTAAATTTAATTCAATAACACATCTAATTGGCCCAAGTTAGCGATTCTTTCAACTGTAAATACTTCACCATTGGAATTTAGAATCTGGTTAACTTATTACATTTATTTATTTACATATTTTGTGGATACACATTAAAAAAAATGTTAACACAGCTAACGGAATGTGTCTTCATTGCTCAGTATAATAACATGTATATACTGAGCAAATAAGAAAGACTAAAGTTTGTAGAATTTGGTGGAATGCATAGATGGATTATTGCTATTTGTTGGGATGCGTTTAAAACCTGTGTAATGCTTTAAGAATTATGTATGCGCTACAAATTGATGGATTACATTTAGACAGTCTTTTATTTCAACATAATATAAAGGAACATTCCAACTCAGTAAAAGTGAGTATTATTTTTGGTAACAGTTTTTTCTTTTTATTTGTTCATGGGATGTCGGCGTTGCTGGCAAGGCCGGCATTTACTGCCCATCCCTAATTGTCCTTTAAAAGGTGGAGCTGAGCCGCCTTCTTGAACCGCTGCAGTCTGTGTGGTGAAAGTACTCCTAGTGCTGTTAGGGAGGGAGTTTCAGTATCTTGACCCAGCAATGATGAAGGAACGGTGATATGCTTCCAAGTCAGGGTGATGTGTGACTTGGAGGGGAACTTGGAGGTGATGGTGTTCCCATGCACCTGCTACCCTAGTCTTTCTAGGTGGTAGAGGTGGTGGGTTTGGGAGGGGCTGTCGAAGAAGCCGTGGCAAGTTGCTGCAGTGCATCTTGTAGATGCGACACACTGCAGCCATGGTGTGCCAGTGGTGGAGGGTGTGAATGTTGAAGGTGGTGGATGGGTTGGCAATCAAGCAGGTTGCTTTGTCCTGGATGGTGTCGAGCTTCTAGAGTGTTGTTGGAGCAGCACTCATCCAGGTAAGGAGAGAATGTTCCATCACACTCCTGACTTGTGCTTTGTAGATGGTGGAAAGGCTTTGGGGAGTCAGATGAGACACTTGCCACAGAATACCCAGCCTCTGACCGGCTCTTGTTGCCACAATATTTATGTGGCTGATCCAGTTAAGTTTCTGGTCAATGGTGACCCCCAGGATGTTGATGGTGGGAGATTTGGTGATGGTAATGCCGTTGAAAGTCAAGGGACGGTGGTTAGACTCTCGCTTGTTGGACATAATCATTGCATGGCACTTATTTGGCACGAATGTTACTTGCCACTTATCAGCCCAAGCCTGAATGTTGTACAGGTCTTGCTGTATGCGGGCACGGACTGCTTCATCAATGTGCAATGTTCAGTGCCAATCAGCGAACATCCCCATTTCTGACCTTATGATGGAGGGAAGGACATTGATAAAGCAGCTGAAGATGGAATGGGCCTAGGAGACTGCCCTGAGGAACTCCTGCAGCGATATCCTGGGGCTAGGATAATTGACCTCCAATAACCACAGCCATTTTCCTTTGTGCTAGATATAACTCCAGCCAGGAGAGTTTTCTCCCTGATTACCACTGACTTCAGTTTTACTAGGGCTCCTTGATGCCATGCTTGGTCAAATGCTGCCTTGCTATCAAGGGCAGTCACTCTCACCTCACCTTTAGAATTACACTCTATTGTCCATGTTGGGACCAAGGCTGTAATGAGTGGTACTGGCAGGACCTAAACTGGGCATTGGTGAGCAGGTTATTGGTAAGTGCCACTTGGTAGCATTATCGATGACAACTTCCATCACTTTTCTGATCATTGAGAGTAGACTGATCAGGCGGTAATTGGATGGATTGGATTTGTCCTGCTTTTTGTGGACAGGACAAAGCTGAACAGTTTTCCACATTGTCGGATAGATGCCAGTGTTGTAGCTATACTGGAAGAGCTTGGCAAGAGTCGCGGCTAGTTCTGGAGCACAAGTTTTCAACATGACAGCTGGGAGTTTGTTGGGGGTCATTGCCTTTGCTGTATCCAGTGTGTTCAGCCGTTTCTTGATATTACGTGGAGTGAATCGAATTGGCTAAAGACTGGCTTCTGTGATGGTGGGGACCTCAGGAGGAGGCCGATATGGTTCATCCACTCAGCACTTCTGGATGAAGATGGCTGCAAACACTTCAGCATTGTCTTTTGCACTCAGGTGCTGGATTCTGCCATCATAGAGGATGGAGATATTCATGGAGCCTCCTCCTCCTGTTAGTTGTTTAAATGGTACACCACCATTCATGACTAGATGTGGCAGGACTGCAGAGCTTTGATCTGATTCCTTGATTGTAGGATCGCTTAGCCTGTCTATAGCTCACTGCTTCCGCTTTTTAGCATGCATGTAGTCCTGTAATGCAGCTGCGTCAGGTTGGTACTTCATTTTTAGGTACTCCCGGTGCTCCTCCTGGCATGCTCTTCTACACTCCTCCTTGAACCAGGGTTGGTTCCCTGGCTTGATGGTAATGGTAGAGCAAGGGATATGCCGGGCCATGAGGTTCCATATTATGGTGGAATACAATTCTGCTGCTGCTGATGACCCACAGCACCTCATGGATGCGTAGTTTTGAGCTGCTAGATCTGTTCTGAATCTATCCTATTTAGAACGGTGGGTAGTGCCACGCAACACAATGGAGGGTGTCCTCACTGTGAAGACAGGACTTTGTCTCCACAATGACTGTGCGGTAGTCACTGCTACCAATGCTGTCGTGGACAGATGCATCTCTGCAACAGGTAGATTGGTGAGGACGAGGTGAAGTAGATTTTTCCTCGTGTTGGTTCTCTCACCAACAGCCACAGACCCAATCTGGAAGCTATGTCCTTCAGGACTCGGCCAGCTCGGTCAGTAGTGGTGCTACCAAGCCACTCTTGGTGATGCACAATTTATTTTCCCCCACCCAGAGTACATTCTGTGCCCTTGCTACTCTTCCAAGTGGTGTTCAACATGGAAGAGTATTGATTTATCAGCTGACGGAGGGCGGCAGGTGGTAATCAGCAGAAGGTTTCCTTAGCCATGATTGACCTGAAGCCATGAGACATGGGGTCTGGAGTCAATGTTGAGGATTCCCAGGGCCATTCACTCCCGACTGTATACCATTGTGCCGCCACCTCTGGTGAGTCTGTCCTGCTGTTGCTTGACTAGTCTGTGGGACAGCTCTCCCAATTTTGGCACAAGTCCTCAAATGTTGGTGACGAGGATTTTGCAGGGTCGACTGGGCTGCGTGTGCCATTGTTGTGTCTGTAGCTGGTACCGAGGTCGATGCCGGGTGGTTCTTATTGTTTCTTGTAGCTTTTATTTTACAACTGAGTGGCTTTCTAGGCCATTTCAGAGGGCAGTTAAGGGTCAACAATATTACTATGGGTCTGGAGTCACATATAGGCCAGACCAGGCAAGGACGGCAGATTTCCTTCCCTAAATGACACCCTCGGCCTAAGCACCCAAGGCCCTACCCCACCTGCTGGCCAAGAACAGAGAGGTACTCATCAAGGACAGAGAGGCAAACCATGCTCGCTGGAAGGAGCACTTCGAAGATCTCCTTAACCGAGACTCTGTCTTCGCCGCGAGTGTCCTCGAATCCATCCCACAGCATGCTACCATCTCAGCACAACGCCAGTCCGGCACAAGGCAGAAAAGGCCATCCGACAGCCGGCACCTCAAAGCACTGGAAAAGTAACACCAACGTTGCCTCCGCAAGATCCTGCAAATCCATTGGCAGGATAGGCGCACCAATATCAATGTTCTCGCTCAGGCCAACATCCCCAGCATCGAAGCACTGACCACGCTCGACCAGCCCCATTGGGCGGGCCACATCGTCCGCATGCCCGACACGAGACTCCCAAAACAAGCACTCTACTCGGAGCTCCGACACAGCAAGCGAGCCCCAGATGGGCAGAGGAAACACTTCAAGGACACCCTCAAAGCCTTCTTGAAAAAGTGTAACAACCCACCGACACCTGGGAATCCCTGGCCCAAAACTGCACAAAATGGAGGAAAAGCATCCGGGAGGGTGCTGAGTACCTCAAGTCTTGTCGCCGAGAGCAAGCTGAACCCAAGCGTAGACAGTGGAAGGACACTCGGCAACCCCAAGCACCCCACCCACCCGTTCCTTCAGCCACCGACTGCCCCACCTGTGACAGAGACCGTAGATCCCGCAAAGGACTCATCAGCCACATGAGAACTCATTTGTAGAGTGGATGCAAGTCATCCTCGACTCCGAGGGACTGCCTAAGAGAAGAAGAGATGGGTTTTTATGACCATTCGATAGTTTCATGGTCATCATTACTGACACTGGCTTTTATTCCAGATTTTTATTTAATTAACTGAATTTAAATTCCACAGCTGCCGAGGTGGATTTGATCATTAGGCCTCTGGATTACTAGTCCCCTAACTTAACCACTATGCTACTGTTTCCGTTAGTTTACAAGCACCTTGATGTGAAACTACATAGAAAAGTTTGGCAGCCATAAAGGTGGTGGAGAGGAACAAATTAGTATCATTATCAGAATGTACAAGCCTAGGCATTTCAGGGTAGGCCTTTGTGGATTGATCTAGGGTGAGGTAGAACTTCTGGTTGCCCCATAGATGTGCCTCTGGCTCTCCAATATAGAATGATACAACTCAGGAGGCCATTACATCATGCCTGTGCCGGCTCTTTGAAAGAACTATCCATTAATCACGCTCCCCTGCTCTTTCCCCATAGCCCTGCAAATTATTCCTTTTTAAGAATATATCCAACTCCCTTTTGAAAGGCGCTATTGAATCTGCTTCCACCAATCGGGCAGTGTATTCCATTTATAGCAACTCGCTGGGTAAAAAAGATTCTCATCATTTCACATCACAATGTTTGAGGTAAAAACTTATAAAACCAGCAGGCCCAAGGAGGCAAACATTTCTCTGATTTTTGACAAAAGGTCATTTGACCTGAAACGTTAACTCTGTTTCTCTCTCCACAGATGCTGCTTGACCTGCTGAGTATTTCCAGCATTTTCATAGCAGGCACCTGGGAAAATTGTAACGTCTGTTAATTT
The DNA here is from genome assembly GCF_044704955.1 of Pristiophorus japonicus. NCBI lineage: Eukaryota > Metazoa > Chordata > Chondrichthyes > Pristiophoridae > Pristiophorus > Pristiophorus japonicus. Next base: position 38,072,966 of record NC_091989.1, on the reverse strand, counting down.
TTGATATGGTGAAAAAACATTTCAGCAGTCCTCATAGGTTTAAAAGTGATCTGTAAAAAAAAAAAAAAATTGGCAGATCGGTTGCTGCAAAATTTTAGAGAAAGTTTACTGCCACGAGAGCACAAATCCAATCTCCATAAATACAGTAACATTCTTGTCTGCTTGGCTGACATTCCAGGATCCAGGAGAATGTTAAAACTTCAATGCCTCACATTATTTCCTATGTTTAAAATTTCTAAAACATTATAGTGGGAAAGTAGTTAACATACTAGTTCATTAAAGATTCCTTAATATTTTGGCTGAAAACTTTGTGTTATCCACTTACTGTCACAGAATTTGCCTACCATCACAGAATGTGGTACAACTAGGCTTATATTCACTGGAATTTAGAAGAATGAGAGGGGATCTCATAGAAACATATAAAATTCTGATGGGATTGGACAGGTTAGATGCAGGAAGAATGTTCCCGATGTTGGGGAAGTCCAGAACCAGGGGTCACAGTCTAAGGATAAGGGGTAAGCCATTTAGGACCGAGATGAGGAGAAACTTCTTCACTCAGAGAATTGTGAACCTGTGGAATTCTCTACCACAGAAAGTTGTTGAGGCCAGTTCACTAGATATATTCAAAAGGGAATTAAGATGTGGCCCTTACGGCTAAAGGGATCAAGGGGTATGGAGAGAAAGCAGGAATGGGGTACTGAAGTTGCATGATCAGCCTTTGATCATATTGAATGATAGTGCAGGCTCGAAGGGCCAAATGGCCTACTCCTGCACCTATTTTCTATGTTTCTATGTTTACCTAAAATGGAGAGTCAGAAATTTGTGGTTAGAATTTCAGACATCACAGACTTTATTTATCTTATTTATATCCTTTACATATAAATTTAAGTTACTTCCTTAATGAAATGAACAAATTACATTAACTCAAAGTCAGATTCTTTATCGCCTCTAGTAGTCATTTCTGTTAAAAAAAATTTTTTAATGTGAGACAATAAATGAAAGAACAGGATGAACATTTTACACCTACCTAATCTCAAGTCAAATTTGCAGCCATGTGCAGAGTAACATTGTGCTATTTTACGAGTGAGTTGCACTTGCAAGTTACTCGTGTGTGGGGGTGCAGACTCACTTCTGGAAGCACATTACAACCATTGTACTTTTGTGTTCCAAAAGCCTCCTTAAAACCTATATTTTTGACCATGTTTTTTTATCATCTCTCTTAAATCTTCTCCTGATGCTCACCAGCTATTTCTGGGAAACATCCTTGGATATTTTCTATATTAAAGATTCTATGGGGCCAAGTTTCGGCCTCAGTTGCTCCTGTTTTTTTGGAGCAACTAGTTTAGAATGGAATATCTTAGAAATTGCAATTCTCGGCATTTAGTTTGCTCTAGTTCTAGTCAGTTAGAACAGTTTCAGTTTGGAACAGATGTTTTTTTTCAAAAGGGGGTGTGTCCGGCCACTTACGCTCGTTTTGAAAGTTTAGGCAGTGAAAACTTACTCCAAACTAACTTAGAATGGAGTAAGTGTTGATTTTTGTACGCTCAGAAAAACCTTGCCTACACTTAGAAAATCAGGCGTAGGTTACAATTCAGGCGTAGGGAATGGGGTGGGGTGGGGGGGTTTAAAAGGGAAGTTTACAAACATTACACACATCAGTTTTACAAATAAAGAGCCATCATCAATAATAAATGATAAATACATCAATAAATCAACCAATAAATCAATCAAAAAAATTAATAAAAAATAAACAAAATTTAGAAATCAATAAATAAAAAATTTTCTACTCACCGACTGCAGCACCAGGAGCCCTCCAAAAGCGTGCTGGGACGGGGCCCCCCCAATGTGTGTGTGTCTCTCTCTCTCACACTCACTCTCTGTCAGTGTCAGTGTCTCTCTCTCTCTGTCCGTCAGTGTCTGTGTTTCTGACAGCGATGGGGGGGGGGGGGGGGGAAAGAGGGAGAGGGGAGGAGGGGGAGAGGGGAGGAGGGGGAGAGGGGAGGAGGGGGAGAGGGGAGGAGGGGGAGAGGGGAGGAGGGGGAGAGGGGAGGAGGGGGAGAGGGGAGGAGGGGGAGAGGGGAGGAGGGGGAGAGGGGAGGAGGGGGAGAGGGGAGGAGGGGGAGAGGGGAGGAGGGGGAGAGGGGAGGAGGGGGAGAGGGGAGGAGGGGGAG